>NC_133778.1:80720044-80725140 GCF_003597395.2 Chelonoidis abingdonii
CCAGTTACCACCTCGGGTCCCTGCCCCTCCCCATTACTGCCCTGGGGCCCTGCCCATCCCCCCAGTTACCACCTCGGGGCCCTGCCCATCCCCCCAGGTACTGCCCCGGGGCCCTGCCCATCCCCCCAGGTACTGCCCCAGGGCCCTGCGCCCCGATTACTGCCCCGGGGCCCTGCCCATCCCCCCAGTTACTGCCCCAGGGCCCTGCACACCCCAGGGCCCTGCCCATCCCCCCCATTACTGACCCGGGGCCCTGCCCATCCCCCAGGTACTGCCCCAGGGCCCTGCCCCCGATTACTGCCCTGGGGCCCTGCCCATCCCCCCAGTTACCGCCCTGGGGTCCTGCACTCCCTGCGCCCCGATTACTGCCCCGGGGCCCTGCCCATCCCCCCAGTTACCACCCAGGGGCCCTGCCCATCCCCCCAGGTACTGCCCCAGGGCCCTGCGCCCCAATTACTGCCCCGGGGCCCTGCCCATCCCCACAGTTACCGCCCCAGGGCCCTGCCCATCCCCCCCATTACTAGCCTGGGGCCCTGCACCCCCTGCCCCCCGATTAGTGCCCCAGGGCCCTGCTCATCCCCCCAGGTACTACCCCAGGGCCCTGCACACCCTGGGGACCTGCCCCCCAGTTATTGCCCTGGGGCCCTGCCCATCCCCCCCCCCCGTTACTGGCCCGGGGCCCTGCACCCCTGTATCCCGATTATTGCCCTGGGGCCCTGCCCATCCCCCCAGTTACGGCCCCAGGGCCCTGCACACCCTGGGGCCCTGCCCATCCCCCCCGTTACTGGCCCAGGGCCCTGCACCTCCTGCCCCCCGATTACTGCCCTGGGGCCCTGCCCATCTCCCCAGGTACCGCCCCGGGGCCCTGCCCATCCCCCCAGTTACCACCCAGGGGCCCTGCACACCCTGGGGCCCCACCCCACCCCCCAATTATTTCCCTGCAGCCCTGCCCCCACCCCCTGGTTTCTGTCTTGGGGCCCTGCCCAGTAGGGATGGTCCTCGAGTCAGGGCTGGCTAAGGCTTGTGTTCGCTGCTGACCTGGTGCTGGGGTGTGAGGGGCAGTGGGGCTGGAGCTGGGCTTGGGCTTGGGGTCAGTGCTGGGCTGGGGGTGACTGGGGGCTGGGGACAGNACCCTTATAAATGCTGGAGGCAAAGCGGGGTTTGGGATGGAGGCTGACGGCTCATGACCCCCCTCCCATGTAATAACCTTGCAAGCCCCTGAGGGGTCCCAACCCCCGTTTGAGAACCCATGGCCTAGCCCCAGCGAGACGGGGTACAGCCGTCACAGAGGTGTCACGCTGAAGGGGGGGCCCTCCCAGGGGCCGTAGGGAGCCGAGGAGCACAAGGCGTGTGAGTCCGTGACAGCCGTCAATGCCTGCCCTCAGCTCCTGGGGCCTGGCAGTGCCCAGCACCGAGCCGTGCTTGGCTCAGTCTCCCAGAGAGGTGGCACTAGGGCCTGCCTGTGCCCTGGGGAAGGACATAGTGGTGCCCATGTGTTGCTCTGGGGGCACTCTGCACTATCTCCCCAGCTCCCTGGGCCCGGCTGTGCCTCCTGCCCCTCCGGAGCAGCTCGGGCGTCAGTCACCAGCTGCCCCACTCCCGTGAGCGCTCCCCATGGCGAAGCCCCGGGAGCTGGTGACTGAGCATCTGGAGGGGCGCCTGGGTTGTTAGAGGCCCGTGGAGCTGGGGGTGCCCCACCTACAGCCCCCCAATTCCCAGGTAGCATGCAGCAGTGCCCCGCTGGGGTTCCAGGAGAGTGACGAAAGCTGGGGGGTTTCCGTGCTGGGAGCTCGCACCAGCTCCTGTGCCCCCGGACACCCGGCTGCCACGCAACCAGCTGCTCCATGTCCCCCATGGGCCTGGGCAGGAAAACGCCAGCCTCTGGCCCCTGGCCAGGGGATGGGAATAGGCCGAGCAGGGGCCCAAGCATTACAGTCAGCTGGCACAACACCTGACATGGCACTGACGGCCCCCCAGAGCCAGGGCCTGCCCAACAGCTGTGGGGAGACCCCAGGGCTATGGGGCATTGGGGTCAGCACTGACTGCAAGGGGAGAGCCCCCCATCGAGCCCCCCATAGCCTGGCATCCCCTAGCGCTATGGGGCATTGGGGTCAGCACTGACTGAGAGGGGAAAGCCCCCCACCAAGCCCCCCTGCAGCCCAACGCCCCCTAGCACTATGGGGCATTGGGGTCAGCGCTGACTGCGAGGGGAGAGCCCTCCACCAAGCCCCCCTGCAGCCCAGTGCTCCCTAGCGCTATGGGGCATTGGGGTCAGCGCTGACTGCGAGGGGAGAGCCCCCCACCGAGCCCCCTGCAGTCCAGCGCCCCCTCATGCCACAAGGACACAGGCCACCAACACAGGTTTCCCACAGCACGGTGGGATCCCTGGACATCTCCCAGCCTGCACTCACCCCGCCCAGCCCTGCTTAATGGCCAGGGTGTGATGGGAGTCGCTCCTCTCCCCCCTCCATAGGCCCCCCACCCATGGGTTACCTGCAATGCCAGCTCCTCCCCCAGCTCGGGGCAGCATGTCCCCTTCCATTGCTGTCACTGGGAACATGGGGAGACTCCGGGTGCCCTGTGGGGCCCCGGGAAGCAGCTGGGTAGGTTGAGCCCTGTGGGGCCTCGGGAGGGGGCTGGAAGGCGGGTTGGGCCCTGTGGGTCCCGGGAGAGGGCTGGAAGGGGGGTTGGGCTCCCTGGGTCCTGGGAGGGGGCTGGAAGGGGGTTAGGCCCCGTGGGTCCCGGGAGGGGGCTGGAAGTGAGGATTGGGCCCCCTGGGTCCCCGGGAGGGAGCTGGAAGGGGAGGTTGAGCCCTGTGTGGCCCTGGGAGGGGGCTGGAAGGGGGTTGGGCCCCATGGGACCCTGGGAAAGGGTGGGGCAGCCCCAGGGCCGGACACAGTCAGTTCAGCTGTTTTCCAGCACCCTGGCACAGGCTATTTCCAGCTGCCCTGGCTGAGTGGCAGCAGCGGGTGTGGCCCCACCCCGCTCACCCCTCGCCCCGGCCGGGCATGGGCCAGCCCCACGCCAGGGGCTATTCCGAGATTGAACAAGCCCCTACTGCTGTTTCTGACTCTCCTGCCCCCACCCCTGCCAGCCACCCCCGCTGCCCACACGCCCGCATCCCTTCTGGGCTAGCAGTCGCTCCCCACGCATCTGGCCTTGGCCCCTCTCTGCACCCCACAGGCCACTCCCCCCCCAACCAGCCTCGGCCCCTCTCTGCGCCCCACAAGCTGCTCCCCCCCACCAGCCTGGGCCCCTCTCTGCACCCCATGGGCCACTCCCCACCCACCCTGTGACATTGGGAGTGTGAGCTAATGTCTCACTGAAAGGTGACAGGGCCAGAAAGAGCTAATTACCCCCCAGGCTGACCTGCCCCAGGGCCGAGCTTTAGAGCCCGGTTAGGAAGATCTGTCAATAACCAGAGCTGGGAAATGCAGCCGCATTGGTAGAGGAAGAAGGGGAGGTGTTAGCTCAGGGCTTGGGATGGCAGCAAACAAGGCTTGTCTATCGCTAGAGCTTTGAGTCAAAGATCAAAAAAGGAGTATTAACATTCAGGAAGATACTTGAGAGAAATGGTATTATTGTCTCTGTGTCTCTTTGCAGGTTGTGGTGACCTGTATCTGACTGTTCAATGGATAAATTACCCTGTGCTAATTGCCAGGATGTTTGGAAGGAGAGTTAAGCCTATTGTTTTCTCAGGCTGAAAGGCTGCTGGAAATGTATAAGAACTTGGGACACGATTCTGCTTCATCTCAGATCTGCTTTGGGTTTCAAGAGGGGGAAACCTTAAGCCACAAGGATTGAGATCCCCAGTCACTGACTGGAGCCACCCTGAATATGGACATTGGACTGTAACCTCTGGACTATTTCTGAAAGGACTTTTGGCAACTACAAGCTCATCTCTGCTGTGTCTGAACCTCAAGAATTGAATTCAAGTCTGTCTGTATATTGATCTTTTAACCAACACACTCTCTCTTTTCTTTTCTAATAAATTTTAGTTTAGTTAATAAGAACTGGCTGTAGCGTGTATTTGGGGTAAGATCTAAGTTATCATTGGACCTGGGTATGGGGCTGATCCTTTGGGGTTGGAAGAACCTTTTCTGTTATATGATGAGATAAGATTTTCAGTGATCATCAGCATCTCTGCCGTGTGTGTCTGGCCGGAGGCCTGAGGCTGGGCACTGGAAGGGAACTGCGGGGTTTGGATTCTGAGGAATCAGTGAGGTGCTAGAGAAGCTGTTCTGTGCTGGTTGGTAAACTGAAGTATTGGAAAATCCACCAGCGTTTGGGGTCTATCTTCCCCGTTGTGTTTGCAGTTCACCCTGATTGAGTGACCTCAGCTGGCTCCCCCGGGCAGCACCATCACACACACCCCTCTCTGTGCCCCACAGACTGCTGCCTGTCCACCCCTGTCTCTGCGCCCCACAGGCTGCTACCCCCCATCGGGCGTACCTTCCCCCTTGTCTAACCCCACCAGGCTCTGCTGGGCTCCTCCTGTGGATGCCCCTTGGAAAACCTCTGCTGAGATGGGGCCCGATCAGAGGCAGGGGCCCTTGGAGCTGGCAGGGCTAATGGCAGCAGAGGATCACTGTGGAGGCCAGGGGTTGCTGGGGAGCTGGAAAGCCAGGCACCAGCGGGGGCTGCCATCCCGGGACAGGCCAGAGGCTCTGGAGCAGGCCTGATAGCACCAGCCAGCAGGGCTGCTGGCCCCAGAGGGGTTATGGGCTCTAGGGGCGGGGGGAGGGAGGACGGAACGGAAGAGGGGTAAAAGGAAGGGTGACCAGCCCCATGGGGGTTATGGGGCCTGGGCTACAGGAAGGGGACCGGCTTTACGGGGGTTACAGGTCCCAGGGAGTGGTGGGGGTGGTAACAGGAAGGGGAGCGGCCCTGCGGGGGTTATGGGGCCCGGGCTATAGGAAGGGAACTGGCCCTTCGGGGTTTATAGGCCCCGGGGGGTGGTGGGGGTGTGACGAACTGGGACTGTTCATAATGTTTGCTCTGAATACTGTGTTGGTGCCTCAGTGTCCCCTAGGCAGTTCTTAAGTATCTAGGTGGTGGGATAAGGGTGTGTGATTGCTGCAGAGGAAGGGGCCAGT
>NC_133778.1:80726768-80741768 GCF_003597395.2 Chelonoidis abingdonii
GGGGGGCCGGGGGCAGATAGGCTGGGCACGGGGTAGGCAGGACGGATTCTCTCCTCAGACAGTTCGATGTTTTTCCTCTCCCCCCTGCCCCGCCTGGTATCGGGATGACACCCCCCATCTGGACATACCTTCCCTTTAAAGGCTGGCTCCATCCCTCAGGCAGGGCCAGGCCCCTCCGGGAGCTGCAGCATTACGCCATCCGCTCCCGACCTGGGAGGGGCGCCAGCTCCGGGGGGGGCCTGGCTGCCCAGGGGCTCCAGCTGGCCCCGTGGGCTGCCCCTGCAGGGCGGGTCCAGGAGGAAGGACCCCGGGGTGGGGGTGGCGAAAGCAGGTTGTTTGGAAGCAGCCATACCTCCCCCATGCGTTCACGGGGACGCAGGGAACGGGGATGCTCTAGCAGTCGAGGCACCGGCTCTGCGCCCGAACTCCTGGGTCCTCTTGTTGGTGCTGCCAGTGACTCAGTGGGTGGCCTGAAGCTAGTCCTGGGACCGCTCTGTGCCTCAGTGTCCCTGTAGCTGGCTGGCAGGTTCCAGGATTCTGCCCCTACGCCCACAAGGATGTCAAGCAAGCAGGGCCTCTTGTCTCCAGCCAGTATGTGGGGTGCGGAGCATCGCCCTGGGTCAGGGCTTTGCTGTCAGTGTGATGACGTGGGAATGTTCTTAATGTTTTCTCCGAGTGCTGTGTGGGTGCCTCGGTTCCCCTATGCATTTCTCAAGTGTCTGGGGGGGTGATTGTTGCAGAGCCCTAGGGGGCAGGTGTGATGGTGTCTGCACAGAGAATGGCGACACCGTGTCTCCTGGCAATTAATGGCCTGGGCCCCTCCCCGACAAGGTGCCAGCTGAAGGTGCTGGAGACAAAGAGATCAGGGGCCTCCTGGCCCCGGAGAGGGACAAAGGCAGAGGAGGGCCTGGAGAGTTTCAGTTTGGGGCTGGCTGGGGAAATGGAGGGGAGCCCAGACAGACTTCCTGGCCTCCCCTGGCCCCCCAAGATGGACCTGACTGAAGGGGTCCCGTTGTCTGTCCCCGCAAGGCCTGTCTTGGGCTGTGTTCCTGTCATCTAAACAAACCTTCTGTGTTACTGGCTGACTGAGAGTCCCAGTGAATCGCTGGAAGCCAGGGGTGCAGGGCCTTGTCGCCCCCAACTGCGTGACACTGAGCTCCCCTGGAATGGGGGAATTGGGGTGGGGTGTGGGGTGGGGGCAGATGCTCCCTGGGGGCAGGATTGAGCCTCCTGCCTCCTTGGCTGTAGAAGCCTCCCCAGCTGCCGGTGCGGTGGGGTTTCCCCCTCAGCCCGCTGGGTCCCTGGGGGCAGAGGCTGTGTAGCTGGGGTCCCCTCCTGCGCCCACCTGGGGATACTCACCTGGGTGCAGGGGGGTGGGGGGAGGGGGACACTGGCTCTCCCAGCCAAGCGCTGGAGCAGGACAAAGCGGATTCCTGTGCACTGACGCTGGGCTGGGCCAGCCGCCAGGATGCCTGAAATGTCCCATCCTGCTGGGGCCTGGCCAGTGGTTAAACTCCACCTCATCTCTGCGCATGGAGTCCAGTTCCCCCCGGCACCTGGCCCTCTCCCATGGGTCCCCATCAGTGCCCCAGCCACACCCACGGGGGGCCATGGGGCACAGCAGGCCAGGCCCATCTCAGTCCAGCCAGCTGGCCAGCACCAGCCCTGAGAAAGCCATGTGGGGTGAGCTGGGGGCACCAGGCCAGTCAGAGGTGATGGATCAAGAAGCCAGGAGCCCCTTTTCCCCTGGGGCCCCTGGACCCACCTGGGTCCAGCTGATTCAGGTGCCCAGCCTGGGCCAAGAGGCGCTTTCTAGATGTCCCTTGCCGGGGCCCAGAGGCCGACGGGCCGGGCCTGCCGCCAGCTGAGACAGAACAATCTCCTATTTAGACAATAAGACGCCCTGAGCTGAGGGAACGGGCTGGCGGGTTCTTCCTACTTAGGAGAAAGGCTCCTCGGAGCCGCATGGCTGTAAAAGGAGCGGGGAGCCGGGCGCGCTGGGGCAGACGGGCCGGGGGGGCAGTGGGGGGCCACGTTCCCAGCCTCTGTGTTCATCACACAATGATGAATCCTTGGGAGAATGCGGGAGGGATGGAATGGGGGCAGGGATGCACAGGGAGAGGCCAGTTCCTGCCCCCCAAGTGGGGGTGCTGCAGAGAATGGGGCAGGGGATCCTGGGAATGGATCTGCTGCCTGCGCCCCACACATGTGTCCTCTCGAGCAGCAGCTGAATCTTTGTGAGCTGAGCAGTCGGGTCTCTGGCTCCCCCAGCACCCAGGGCCATTGGGGACTCTGTGTGGGGGGTGCTGGTGGCAAGGAGGGATGTGGGGAGGGATGGAGGTCAAGTGGCTGTGGGTGGAGAGGTTGCCTGAATGCAGCTGGTTTCACTCATGTCTAAGTCGGGCCCTGACCCCTCCGAAATCCAGCCTCTGGCGCAGCATCCCAGGCCTCCAGCCCCTCCCAGCTGCGCCCGGGCAGGGGGCTGAGCTGTTGTTCCCAGGCATGTCCAGCTCGGCAGTGGGTCAAAGGGGGAGCGGGGCCGGCCCTGGCGCCTTCCCCTCCAACCCCTGCTGGGGGCTTAGCCATGTGTATCCTCCCCCTGGCTCCCTAAGGAGATGGTTCCCCTCCCCACCAGGCCCTGCCCCATCATGCCCAGCAATGCCACCCCCTTGGGGCTCCCCCCCACATGGCTGTCCTGTTCCCCCCCAACTCCCCTGTCACTGTGAGCTGAGTCGGACACCGGCAGTGCCCCGGTGCCCCAGCTGGTCTCAGCATGGCCTGTTCGCATCCCATCACTTGGGCAGGATTCCCGGGTGCGGTGATGTGGGGCGCTCTGGGTCGCCCCAGCTGCCACCTCTCATTGTTCGTGGAAGATCCTGGTTCTGCTCAGGTCTTGGCTCCTCGCAATCCCCTCTGGGAACCTCCCTCCCAGGCTCGGGGCTGCCTCTGGCAGAGCGGGGCCAGTGAGATGGGCCTTACGGGCTAGTCCTCCCCGCCACCAGACCCTGCCCCCTCGCCCTGTGGTTCCTCGTGGCAAAGCCCCCCTCCCTCTGTCTGTGCACAACAGGGCCCGGTCCCCTGGCAGGGCGACAGGAACACGATGCATTGCCACATGCTCCAGCCGGGGGACGCCGTCCTGGCCCATGGACTGAGATTCACAGCGCTGAGCCTGCCCTGGCTGCGAGGGTCTCTCACCCTGCTTGGGCTCAGCCACCCGCCAGGGGGCTGGCGGTGGGAATCATGGCACAGGGGCTCTGAGGATGCAGGAGATCTGGATGACCCCGCTTCTGGGCCTCCCTCTGTTTCCCCAGCCAGCTCCAAACTGAACCCCCCTCCATCCCTCTCACTCAGCCACCCCACCCCGCCCCTCCTCCAGCCTTTGTTCAGTTTCCCCCTCCCGCCCCCTGCCCAGGCAGAAGGTATCACCTGGCCCCAACCCCCTCCTGGGCTCAGGTTACAAAGGGCAGCCGGGCAGCCGCCACCCCTTACGTACTGGCCATCAAGTATCATCCCTCAGTGAAGTTCCCCCCTTATTTCCCATCCCATCTAGTACTGGTGCAGCACCAGGGGAAACTGAGGCACACCCCATGTTAGCAGAAGACAGTAAACTAGTAAAACTCCCATGCAGCATTCCCAGGTTAATACTCCCTGCTCCCTACTCAGTCACGGTCTCATTGGGGTCTGTCTCCGTGGGACTCGCTGCCCAGGGCTCAAGGAGGTGGTGGGAGGGGCTGCAGGCCCAGGGGTCCAGCCCCAGGAGGCGATGAAGGTGCATGGCTTCCCCTGGAGGGAGAGCGAGACCCCTCGGGGGCCTGGACCACTGATGGGGCCTCTCAGAGCCTGTCTCCACGCTGGGGCTGTGACCCCAATCCTGGGGGGTCTGAGACACCAGGATTCCTCCTCCTTCCTTTGATTTCACTGACCCCTGGCGCCTTCCACGCAATCCCTGTGGGGCATGGGGGGGAGTGTTGGCTGATCCCCAGGCTGGGCTGGGGCAGGGCCCTGCTGATGGGATCAGGGTGGCTGTTCTCCCAGGTTCCCTTCTCCTCGCTGCAGGCGGATCCCGAAGAGCCAGTCAGTATCTGCAGCCCCTGCCTGCAGCAACTGGGGCTCCCTCCATCCTGCCAGCCACCTCCCTGCTTCTCTGATTCCTTTCCTATGCCACGAGGGCCAGACCTGGTGCCTCAGCTCTCCCTGGGCCCGATCCGCCCACGGGTGGCTCCAGCGTAACTAAAGGGGTGAGCCCAGAGCTCGGATCGGGGTGCAGGGTTCACGCTGGGCAGGGCACCACTTGGCGGGAACAAGCTTGGGGCGGGTATGGACGGGACGCTGCCCATCGCTATGGGGTTTGCCCACCCCACGGCCAGCCGGCTCCTTGCTTGCTCCAGACCACCCCAGTGCCCAGCCCCTGGCACCCACTGCTGCCAGCCCTGCCTGGCCAGCAGTGCCCCTGCCCTCTCGCGACACAGGCCTGCGATGGTCCTTCACGCTTTAGGGCCTGCTTCCTAGTAGCTGTCTCTTCGCAGGTGCTGGAGCTGGCAGCCTGCCGGGCCCAGGGCAGCCGGGCGGGAATTGGCTACCCTGGCCCAGGGCTGGCAGAGCAGAGGGCTTGGGGTGATGCTGACACCCCGTCCTCACCGCTCAGAGATTACAGTGATCCCCGCAGGGGAAGAGCCCTGTGCAGGAACCTGCTTCCCCCATGGGGGGGGACCCTGCTTGTCCCCCCTATGCCTTGTGGGGAGCAGGAGCTGGGCCAAGTGGGGAGGCAGGCGTGGTTGGATCGTGGGGCAGATGTGGGGTGCAGGGGGGTTAGATTATGGGGTAGGAGTGGGGAAAAGAGGGGGTTGGATCAGGGGGCAGGCATGGGGGAGTAGGGGTTGGATTCTGCGGCAGGCAGGCAGGGGGCAGGCATGGGTGTTAGGGGTTGGACTGTGGGGCAGGCAGGCAGGTATGGGGGCAGGTGTTTGGATCATGGGGAAGACCTAGGGGCAAGAGTGTTGGATCATGGCGCAGGGGCAGGTGTAGGGGGGCGGGGAGGTTGGATCGTGGGGCAGGTTAGGGGCACAGGAGGTTAGACTGTGGAGAAGGCATGGGGGGTAGGAGTGGGGCCAGGGGGTTTGGATCATGGGGCAGGTGAGGGGTGCAGGGGGTTAGACTGTGGAGAGGGCATGGGGGCTTGGAGTGGGGCCAGGGAGTTTGGATCATGGGGCAGGTGTGGGGCGCAGGGGGTTAGACTGTGGAGAAGGCATGGGGGGTTGGAATGGGGGCAGAAGGTTTGGATTATGGGGCAGGTGTGGGGCACAGGGGGTTAGACTGTGAAGAAGGCATGGGGGGTTGGAGTGGGAGCAGGGGGATTGGATCATGGGGCAGATGTGGGGCGCAGGGGGTTAGACTGTGGAGAAGGCATGTAGGTTTGGAATGGGGGCAGGGGGGTTGGATCATGGCACAGGCGTGGGGCGCAGGGGGTTAGACTGTGGAGAAGACTTGGGGGGTTGGAGTGGGGCCAGGGGGATTGGATCATGGCACAGGCGTGGGGGGCTGGGGGCAGACAGGCTGGGCGCGGGGCAGGCAGGACGGATTCTGCAGGCGTGGAGAGGTGGGGAGGTTGGATTGTGGGACTCAGGGGGTTAGACTATGGAGAAGGCATGGGAGGTTGGAGTAGGGGCAGACGTGGGGTGGGGGGGTGGATCATGGGGCAGGGGCAGGCATGGGGGTTAGGGGTTGGATTGTGGAGCAGGCAGGAAGGTGTGGAGGCAGGTGTTTGGGGAAGACCTGGGGCCAGGAGGGTTGGATCAAGGGGCAGGGGCAGGCGTGGGGGGGCGGGGAGGTTGGATCGTGGGGCAGGTGTGGGGCGCGGGGGGTTAGACTGTGGAGAAGGCATGGGGGGTTGGAGTGGGGGCAGAGGGTTTGGATCATGGGGCAGGTGTGGGGCGCAGGGGGTTAGACTGTGGAGAAGGCATGGGGGGTTGGAGTGGGAGCAGGGGGATTGGATCATGGCGCAGGCGTGGGGGGCCGGGGGCAGATAGGCTGGGCACGGGGTAGGCAGGACGGATTCTCTCCTCAGACAGTTCGATGTTTTTCCTCTCCCCCCTGCCCCGCCTGGTATCGGGATGACACCCCCCATCTGGACATACCTTCCCTTTAAAGGCTGGCTCCATCCCTCAGGCAGGGCCAGGCCCCTCCGGGAGCTGCAGCATTACGCCATCCGCTCCCGACCTGGGAGGGGCGCCAGCTCCGGGGGGGGCCTGGCTGCCCAGGGGCTCCAGCTGGCCCCGTGGGCTGCCCCTGCAGGGCGGGTCCAGGAGGAAGGACCCCGGGGTGGGGGTGGCGAAAGCAGGTTGTTTGGAAGCAGCCATACCTCCCCCATGCGTTCACGGGGACGCAGGGAACGGGGATGCTCTAGCAGTCGAGGCACCGGCTCTGCGCCCGAACTCCTGGGTCCTCTTGTTGGTGCTGCCAGTGACTCAGTGGGTGGCCTGAAGCTAGTCCTGGGACCGCTCTGTGCCTCAGTGTCCCTGTAGCTGGCTGGCAGGTTCCAGGATTCTGCCCCTACGCCCACAAGGATGTCAAGCAAGCAGGGCCTCTTGTCTCCAGCCAGTATGTGGGGTGCGGAGCATCGCCCTGGGTCAGGGCTTTGCTGTCAGTGTGATGACGTGGGAATGTTCTTAATGTTTTCTCCGAGTGCTGTGTGGGTGCCTCGGTTCCCCTATGCATTTCTCAAGTGTCTGGGGGGGTGATTGTTGCAGAGCCCTAGGGGGCAGGTGTGATGGTGTCTGCACAGAGAATGGCGACACCGTGTCTCCTGGCAATTAATGGCCTGGGCCCCTCCCCGACAAGGTGCCAGCTGAAGGTGCTGGAGACAAAGAGATCAGGGGCCTCCTGGCCCCGGAGAGGGACAAAGGCAGAGGAGGGCCTGGAGAGTTTCAGTTTGGGGCTGGCTGGGGAAATGGAGGGGAGCCCAGACAGACTTCCTGGCCTCCCCTGGCCCCCCAAGATGGACCTGACTGAAGGGGTCCCGTTGTCTGTCCCCGCAAGGCCTGTCTTGGGCTGTGTTCCTGTCATCTAAACAAACCTTCTGTGTTACTGGCTGACTGAGAGTCCCAGTGAATCGCTGGAAGCCAGGGGTGCAGGGCCTTGTCGCCCCCAACTGCGTGACACTGAGCTCCCCTGGAATGGGGGAATTGGGGTGGGGTGTGGGGTGGGGGCAGATGCTCCCTGGGGGCAGGATTGAGCCTCCTGCCTCCTTGGCTGTAGAAGCCTCCCCAGCTGCCGGTGCGGTGGGGTTTCCCCCTCAGCCCGCTGGGTCCCTGGGGGCAGAGGCTGTGTAGCTGGGGTCCCCTCCTGCGCCCACCTGGGGATACTCACCTGGGTGCAGCACCTGGCATTGCTGCTCGCGCTGCCCTCGGGAATGAGGAGCAACATCAGGGCTCCATGCAGCCAGGTCACCTTTCCTCTGCGTAACGGGAGGGCACAGAGCAGCAGCTCTTGGTGTCTCACTGCTCAGCCTGGGTGGGGAGTGACCTGGATGCACAAAGCGCTTGGTGTTGCCTGATGTGTGTGTGTGGGGGGTGTCTGGTGCCAAGCTGGGGGCCACAGGCAGAGTCCCCATGGCTTGGTACTGAGCCGGGGGTCACGGGCAGAGCCCCTGCAGCTGGACGCCGAGCCAGGGGCCTGGGCAGAGCCCCTGCAGCTGGGCGCCGAGCCAGGGGCCATGGGCAAAGCCCCCGCAACCGGACGCCGAGCCAGGGGCCCTGGGCAGAGCCCCCGCAGCTGGGTGCCAAGCCAGGGGCCATGGGCAGAGTCCCTACAGCCTGGCGCTGAGCCAGGAGCCACAGACTCACAGGTCAGGCCCACTCTTGGCCCCATGTGGTCCTGGGGGGAGCCCCCTTTCAGTGCGACAGCCCTTCTCGGGGGGTCCACTCTCTCTCGGGATCAGGCGCCTCCACCTCCTGGAGCTGCACCTCTCTGAGCCTTAGCACGTCTGTCTCTGCCGTGGGCCCCCCCGGGAGTCCACTCACTCTGCACCCCCTGAGGGATGATGCACCCCCCCCCCCCCGTTCCGTAGCCGCGGAGTGACCCAGCCAGCGTAACACAGGAGGGTTATGGGGTTGAACCCAGCACAGGAACTCTCCAGCCTCAGGCTGGGCCTCTCTCAGCCAGACATCCCAGCCCCCTGCAGCAGGGGCCTCTGCCCTGCTCCCCTCTCCAGCCCCGAGCCCCTGTCTTCCAGCTGGGCCTGATACCCCCTGGCCCCAAGCCCTCTGTCCATTGGCTTCTCTCCAGGGAAACAGGGTCCGTAAACAGGGCTCCTCTGGGCTCCCTCTTCCGCTCAGCCCCCCTCTGGCCCTCTGGCTGCGACCCGGCTGCGTCAGGGCACCGGCGTCCTTCCCCGCAGCCCATTGTCCCCCACTGGCCAGACCCGGATGGACTCCTGAGGCTGGGTCTCCAGGTCACCAGGTCACCAGCGCTGGGGTCTCCATCCTTCCAGGCTGGGGTCCCGAGTCCCTCTCCGGTCCTGTGTCCCAACAAACTCCCTCTCCCCTCCCCTCGTTAAACCAGTAACACCTGGGGACACTGAGTCCCACCCCCTGCATGCAACCCTGGAAAACACAGAAAAACAGGCAAATCCCCCACTTCCTCACAGACAGCGAAATCTGAGGGGCCAGGTGGGAGGGAACAGAGGTTCGCCCCTCCCCACCTAGCAAGTCAGTGGCGGCGCCTGGGTACAAAGGAGGAGCCCCAGCCCCAGCCCTGTGCCTTGCCCACTAGGCCCCAGGCCCACTCGCCCTCTGGGGACAGAGAACAAGGCCCAGCCGCTTGGCTCCTGGCGCTCCAGCCTGCGGGGCCGGAGGGGTTAACTGGCCCCCTGCCCATCAGTTTCCTGGGCTATAAATACCGGGCATGGGGCTGCTCTGAGCCACTCGGCTATTTCGGTCCCGAGCCGCCTGCCCTGAGAATGTGCTGGCTGGGGAGCGGCTCCTGACACTGCGGGGGTGGGTGGGGGCAGCACTGGGGATGGCGTCAGGGCTCCCAGAGTGACTCAGCCCGGTGCTGGGGAGCAGGTGGCCCGTCCCAGGCCCCTGCCCCGGCTGTGTATGGCGGTCCCCACGCAGGGCCTGGGACGGGGTCACGGGGGGAATGGCTGGGCCATGCTGGGCAGAGGAAACCCGGGCTGGGCAGCAGGGCTCCTCAGGGGGTGTAGAGACCCTGGTCTCTCGGCTGGGGCTGCCGTTGGTGCCACTGGGACTGTCCTGCCCTGCCCACGTCCCAGGGCCCCCCAGCAACAGGCGCCATGGGGAGCTGAGACCGAGGCCCCTTATCACACCTGCCCCACCTGGTCTGGGGGGTCCTGCCCAGCAACTCTCCCCCATGGTGTTGCATTAGCCCCAGCGCCTGCCCAAGGCCCAGGCAGCCTGCGGCGCTAGGAGCGTCCCGTTCCCCTGGCCCGGCTGGGGCAGGTGATCACACCAGGGGAGCCCTCAGTTGGTATATGCGGCACTTTGGGGGCCCTGGGAGCAACCCCCTCCCCCAGCAGGACCATCCAGTTGCCACCGCCTCACCTCCTGCAGGAGGCTTGTCCTGGCTCCCCCCCACAGGAGGGGGGGGAAGGGGATGAACCCAGCCGAGGTGGGGCAGAAGTGGTTGGCACCCAGCACGTGCTGCATGTTCCAGACAAGAGCACCCATGGGTGGGGAGACCCAGGCAGCCCCTGGAAACGCCAGGCAGAGGGTGGGGGGCAGGGCTCTGGGCTGTGAGGGCGAGGGGCTCTTGGCTGCAGGGGGACTGGGGACACTGGGCTGCGGGGGGCTGGGGGCTCTTGGCTGTGAGGGGCCAGGGATAATTGGCTGTGGGGGGCTGGGGATACTGGGCTATGGGGGACTGGGGGCTCTTGGCTGCGGGGGGCCAGGGATACTGGACGGTGGGGGCTGGGGGGTCTTGGCTGTGGGGGCCGGGACACTGGGTTCTGGGGGGCACCCCAAGCTGTGAGGGGCCAGCGGGGCCCAGTGGTAGTTCCAGGACTGTCTGGCCAGCCCTTGCCCCCGCCTGCTGGCCCGCCCTGCCCCCCTGAAAGCCCCAGCTGTCTGCGCTGTCACTCCGGCCCAGCGGGGCTGGGCTGGCTGATGTCAGAGGGATACAAATAGCCGGAGCCTGGGTCCCTCCCCGACTCCTCTCACTGGGCTCCCGCTCGCTCAGCAGCCTCTGCAGCCACCCCAGCTTCAGCCTCCGCCATGAGCCAGTCGTACTCCTCCAGCCAGCAGCGGGTCTCGTCCTACCGCCGCACCTTCGGCGGGGGCTCCCCGGCCTTCTCCCGCTCCTCCGTGGGCAGCAAGGGCCTGGCCAGCTCCGTCTCCTCCCGGGTCTACCAGGTGTCACGTAGCCCCACCGTGCCCAGCCTGGCCAGCCTGCGCGTCACCCGCGTGGCCCCCCTGCGCTCCTACCAGGGCGGCGGGGAGCTGCTGGACTTCAGCCTGGCCGACGCCCTGAACCAGGAGTTCCTGCAGACCCGCACCAACGAGAAGGTGGAGCTGCAGGAGCTGAACGACCGCTTCGCCAGCTACATCGAGAAGGTGCGCTACCTGGAGCAGCAGAACGCCCTGCTGGTCACCGAGGTCAACCGGCTCAAGGGCAAGGAGCCCACCCACGTGGCCCACCTCTACGAGGAGGAGCTGCGCTCCCTGCGCCTGCAGGTCGACACGCTCACCAGCCAGCGGGCCCGCGCCGACGTCGAGCGCGACAACCTGCTCGACGACCTGCAGAAGCTGAAGCAGAGGTGAGGGGGGGCCTGGTGGGCTGGGTGGGGGAACTGGCCTGGGGACCCAGCTGGCCCTGGGCCCTCAGCCCCCCATCCCTGTGCCCCATACCCCCATCACTGAGCCCCACACACCCCCTGTCACTGTGCCCCATCCCTGCACCCCCTATCCCTGTGCCCCACACACCCCGTCCCTGCACCCAATACCGCATCACTGAACCCCACACCACTCTGTCACCGCCCCATCACTGAGCCCCCACCCCATCCCTGCGCCCCAATACCCCAGCACTGCCTCCCCAGTGCCTAGGCACGCACCCCAGCACCTGCCATCCCTAAATCCCAGGGCCCTTCCCAGCAGCCTCCCCTCCCACTGCCTCTGTCTGTCTGTCTCTGCCGTCTGATCACCCCTCCCCTCCCATCTAGCAGGAATGCAGGGGCAAGTGCACGTCCCGCTCCAGGAGCCCCCTCCGCCTGGGAGCCCTGTGGCCCCTTGCTCCCTGGGGGCCGTGGCGTGGCTCTCCAGCTCTCCGCTTTCCCAGGGTGCCGGGGCCTGGCTGTGCCCGGACGCCTCAGGACAAGAAAGGGGTGTCACCTTCTGAAACTTCGTCCCGGGGACCCTGGCTCTGGGATGCTGGGTCCCCCAGGGTTACAGGAACGCGGGGTGTCACAGAGTCCCCGGCGATGCTCTGGAATGCTCCCACAAAGCCAGGCAGGACTTTGGGAGCCTCCTTCCCTTGGAGCAGACTGTCTGCAGGGCAAGAAGCTCCACGGCTTCACCTCCTGGGTCTCTCCTTGGAGCTAATTCAGCATCCTCTGCCCCTCTGTGCACTTCCCACAGCGAGCCCGCCCCAGCGGGGTCCTGGGAAGCCACAGGGTCCTGCACCCCCACTTGCAGTCAGACGTGACTCTCAGCCAGCCAGTAACACAGAGGTTTATTCGATGACAGAAACAGGGTCTAAAACAGAGCTTGTAGTACAGCGAACCGGACCCCTCGGCCGGGTCCATTCTGGGGGGCAGTGAGCCAGACCCCCAGGTCTGCACTTCACTCCTTGTCCCCAGGCAGCTCCAGATTAACAACCCCCTCCAGCCCCTCCTCTCTGCTCAGCCCCTTTCCCGGGCCAGGAGGTCACCTGATCTCTTTGTCTCCAACACCTTCAGCTGGCACCTTGCCGGGGAGGGGCCCAGGCCATCAGTTGCCAGCAGACAGGGTGTTGCCATTCTCTGTGCAGACACCATCACACCTGCCCCCTAGGGCTCTGCAACAATCACCCTGATCCCACCACCTAGATACCTGAGAAAGGATTAAGGGAAACTGAGGCACCCACAATATTTGGAGAAAATGTTAAGAACATTCCCACTTTGTCACAGGGTGTACCTGAGAGCTCCCTGCCCCTACCCAGACCCAGAGCTCCGTGGCACTCAGCTGCCCTCAGCCCAGGGCCACTGTGCAGCGGTGCCATAGGGAGGGAAGAGCCGGTGCCCGCAGAGGAGAGTATGGCAGTGCCCGATGTGGCCCACCCAAGGCCAGGCCAGAAGTGCAGGAACCCAAGCAGCACAGCGTGATCTCTGGGGAAGCCCATGGGCACTCCGGGCCCCCGCTTGCTCTCTGCTCCTCTGCACCCTGGGTGTTTGGGGCCAACCCCGCCTGTAGCAATGCCATTACACAGGGTCACCCCAGGCACAGGGGGGAGCTGCCGCATTGCAGGAAGCGGGCTGGCATGGGGCTGGCTTATTTCAGCTGTGCAGAAATCTCCCCACACCTTTCTGTGCCAAGCGGCGCTGGGGCTGAGTAGAGAGCTTGGCCTGGCCTGGCCGCATTGCATGCTGGGACCGCTCGTCTCCCCAGGCCCCACATGGTCTCAGCACTCAGGGCTGCCTCATGCCTTCCTGGGGAGGGGAGGGGAAATGCAGCTCACAAGCCGCCCTGGGGCTGCGCCCACACAGCCAGACCACCGTGCCCATGATAGCAGGAGCCGAGGGCAGCGAGCCCTGTGGGGTGTGGGGGGCAGGCTCCAGGGGAGGGTCCCGGTAGGCACGATCAGGTTCATGCAGGCTGCGGGGGAACCTGTCTGGGCCCTTACCTCTGCCCCACCCACCCCGCCCCGCCTGCAGGCTGGGCTGCTGGAGCTCTGCCCCCACCCCTCAGAACTCAGGTCCGGCAGGGAGGCAGCTGGAACCATGGGAACCCTGAGCCGGCTCCAGGATGTGCAAGGGGAAGGATGTCTCTGCTCTGGGGGGGCAGTCCCAGTGCAGCTAGAGGCACAGAGGGAGCTTGCTGTGGGGGGAGCCCCGCCCTGCACGCTGTGAGGCATGGAGAGGAGGACTTGGCTTTCAGAGGGGCTCCCTGCGCTGATCCCACAGCCCCCACCAGGGACAGCTGATGCTTAGGTGGTGGCTGGCTCGGGCAGGGGAGCTCCGAGGGCAAGATCTGTGGATCAGGGCGGGCACTGGGCCCCCAGCGGCACGGCTCGTGCCCCAGGCACGTTCTGAGCCAGGCTACTCCAGACCGGTGCCCGCTTCCACAGAGCAGCTGGGCTGGCTGGCTGGGGTGCCGGACGGGCACAGGCTTAGCGCATGGGACAGGGGAGGGAGCCAGCCCTGGCACCATGCCACACCCAGCCCTGGCACTAAGGAGGTGAATCTGGAAAGGGGCAGCAAAGGGAGACCTTGTGGGACCGGCAGACTAGGCGGCGTCCTGTCTCCTGTGTCACTGGGGGGGGGGGCCACCCGGGGGGCCTACCCCACAGACAGGGCCCTCAGGGTCAGGCCCGCACCCGGAGGGCACCACAGCAATGTCTAGGCCTGGCAGATCAACACGGGGCAGGTGGGGGAACCCCTCCCACATGGCTGGAAGATCCGTGTCCAACCCAGCGATGGGTCTGTGCCACTCCCGCCCGCTCAGCCTTGGTGTGCCAAGAGCCCTGGTCTTGTCTGCCGCTGGGTGTCTCTGAGGGCTGGCACCATGGGGCTGCAGGGACAGGGGACCGTGATCCCAGCCCTCCAGAGAGCAGGGCCTGGGGGGGCCATGCAGGCAGCCTCCTCCCCGGCCCCTGAGGGCTGGCTGCAGCTCCTCCCAAAGGAAGCGAAGCAGAGACCCAAAGCCCCGGTGACCAGCACCCCTGCCCTAGAGCTCCCAGCGCTGCCAGGCAAGGGCCGGCCATGATCCGCACTGGGGGGGCTGGGCCGGGGGGGGGAGGGGCGCTTGTCTCTGGGCTCTGCCAGGGATGAACATCACTGAACCGAACGAAGCCGGAACAGCTGGCGTCAGCGCCCCCCCCAGCGGCTCTGCTGTGGCCACCATGAATCGGCAACCTGCATCCGCAGCCCGAGCCACAGCCTCTCCGGGCAGGACCCCCGGCTGCAGTGACCACACGAGAAGTCCCTGCGCCACCTGCACCCTCCACCCCCATCACCCCTCCGGGATCTCTAAGCCCCATGTACCCCCCAATTCACTGCCCAGGGACCCACCAACACCTGCACCCCCCCCCCTGGTTCTGTCTTGGGCCCTGCCAGTTGGATGGTCCTCGAGTCAGGGCTGGCTAGGCTTGTGTTTCTGCTGTGACGGTGCTGGGTGTGAGGGGCAGTGGGGCTGAGCTGGGCTTGGCTGGGGTCAGTGCTGGGTGGGGGTGACTGGGGGCTGGGGACAGAGGGTGACTGGGGGGCTGGGCTGCGGGTGACTTGGGGGGTCAGTGCTGGGCTGGGGGTGAGGGGGCTGGCTGGGGGCTGTCTGGGGGGTCAGTGCTTGGGGTCACTGCGGCTGGGGCTGGCTGGGGAGCATGGCTGGGGCTGTCTGGGTCAGTGCTGGGCTGGGGTGACTGGGGGCTGGGTGGGGCTGTTGGGGTCCGTGCTGGCTGGGATGTCTGGGGTCACGCTCTGACGCTGCCCCTGGCTCCGGAATCCGGCTTCAGGGCCAGCTGCGGAGCAGCACATCCAGGTGGATGCGTGTCCAAGCAGACCTGGACGGCCGCCCTGCGTGACATCCGCCGCCCGTACGAGAGCTCGCCGCCAGAACATCTCGGAGGCGGGTGGTACAAGTCCAGGTCAGGCCAGGCGGCTGGGTGCTCTGTGTGCATGGGGTGGGGAATCGGCGCTGGCTGGGGGCTGGGGGGTCAGTGCTGGGCTGGGTGTCTGGGGGCTTGGCAGGGGGAGGTTCTGGGGCTTTGCGCTGGGTGGGGGTGACTGGGGGTCGGGCTGGGCAGGGTGTGTGGGGGCTGTGCTGGGGAAGGTGTCTGCGGGTCAGGTGTGCTTGT
>NC_133778.1:80741793-80751899 GCF_003597395.2 Chelonoidis abingdonii
GCAGAGCTGACGACCGCCTTCGCCAGCTACATCGAGAAGGTCGCTACTGGAGCAGCAGAACGCCCTGCTGGTCACCGAGGTCAACCGCTCAAGGGCAAGGAGCCCACCCACGTGGCCCACCTCTACGAGGAGGAGCTGCGCTCCCTGCGCCTGCAGGTCGACACGCTCACCAGCCGGCGGGCCCGGCCGACGTCGAGCGCGGACAACTGCTCGACGACCTGCAGAAGCTGAAGCAGAGGTGAGGGGGGCCTGTGGCTGGGTGGGAACTGGCCTGGGGGACCAGCTGGCCCTGGCCCTCAGCCCCCATCCCTGGTGCCCCATACCCCCATCACTGAGCCCCACACACCCCTGTCACTGTGCCCCATCCCTGCCCCCCTATCCTGTGCCCCACACACCCCGTCCCTGCACCCATACCCGCATCACTGAACCCCACACACTCTGTCACCGCACCCCATCACTGAGCCCCCACCCATCCCTGCGCCCCATACCCCCCACACTGCCTCCCCATGCTAGGCACGCACCCCAGCACCTGCCCATCCCTAATCCCAGGGCCCTTCCAGCAGCCTCCCTCCCACTGCCTCTGTCTGTCTGTCCTGCCGTCTGATCAACCCTCCCCTCCCATCTAGCAGGAATGCAGGGGCAAGTGCACGTCCCCTCCAGGAGCCCCCTCCGCCTGGGAGCCCTGTGGCCTGCTCCCTGGGGCCGTGGCGTGGCTCTCCAGCTCTCCCTTTCCCAGGGTGCCGGGGCCTGGCTGTGCCCGGACGGCCTCAGGACAAGAAGGGGTGTACCTTCTTGAAACTTCGTCCCGGGGACCCTGGCTTTGGATGCTGGGTCCCAGGGGTTACAGGAAGCGGGTCACAGAGTCCCCGGCGATGCTCTGGAATGCTCCCACAAAGCCAGGCAGGACTTTGGGAGCCTCCGTTCCCTTGGAGCAGACTGTCTGCAGGGCAAGAACTCCACGGCTTCACCTCTGGGTCTCTCCTTGGAGCATTCAGCATCCTCTGCCCCTCTGTGCACTTCCCACAGCGAGCCCGCCCCAGCGGGTCCTGGGAAGCCACGAGTCCTGCACCCCCACTTTGCAGTCAGACGTGACTCTCGCCAGCCAGTAACACAGAGGTTATTCGATGACCGAAACAGGGTCTAAAACAGAGCTTGTAGGTCAGCAGACCGGACCCTCGGCCGGGTCCATTCTGGGGCAGTGACCAGACCCCAGGTCTGCACTTCACTCCTTGTCCCCAGGCAGACTCCAGATAACAACCTCCAGCCCCTCCTCCTGCTCAGCCCCTTTCCCGGGCCAGAGGTCACCTGATCTCTTTGTCTCCAACACCTTCAGCTGGCACCTTGCGGGGAGGGGCCCAGGCCATCAGTTGCCAGCAGACAGGGTGTTGCCATTCTCTGTGCAGACACCATCACACCTGCCCCCTAGGCTATGCAACAATACCCTGATCCCACCACTCAATACCTGAGAAAGGATTAAGGGAAACTTAGGCCCCACAATATTTGGAGAAATGTTAAGAACATTCCCACTTTGTCACAGGGTGTACCTGGAGCTCCTGCCCTACCCAGACCCAGAGCTCCTGGCACTCAGCTGCCTCAGCCCAGGCACTGCACCCGGTGCCGTAGGGAGGAAGACCGGCCGCAGAGGAGGAGTATGGCAGTGCCCGATGTGGCCCACCCAAGCCAGGCCAGAAGTGCAGGACCCAAGCAGCACAGCGTGATCTCTGGGGAAGCCCATGGGCACTCCGGGCCCCGCTTGCTCTCTGTCTCTCTGCACCTGGGTGTTTGGGCCAACCCCGCCTGTAGCAAATGCCATTACACAGGGTCACCCAGGCACAGGGGGGAGCTGCGCGCACTTGCAGGAAGCGGGCTGCATGGGCTGGCTTTTTCAGCTGTGCAGAAATCTCCCCACCTTTTGTGCCAAGCGGCGCTGGGGCTGAGTAGAGAGCTTGTCCTGGCCTGGCCGCATTGCATGCTGGACCGCTCGTCTCCCCGCCCCACATGTCTCAGCACTCAGGGCTTCCTCATGCCTTCCTGGGGAGGGAGGGAAATGCAGCTCACAAAGCCGCCCTGGGGCTGCGCCCCACACAGCCAACCACCGTGCCCATGATAGCAGGAGCGAGGGCAGCGAGCCCTGTGGGTGTGTGGGGGCAGGCTCCAGGGAGGTCCGTAGGCACGATCAGGTTCATGCAGGCTGCGGGGGAACTGTCTGGGCCTTACCTCGCCCCACCACCCGCCCCGCCTGCAGGCTCGGCTGCTGGAGCTCTGCCCCCACCCCTCAGAACTCAGGTCCGGCAGCGGAGGCAGCTGGGACCATGGAACCCTGAGCCGCTCCAGGATGTGCAAGGGGAAGGATGTCTCTGCTCTGGGGGCAGTCCCAGTGCAGCTAGAGGCCACAGAGGGAGCTTGCTGTGGGGAGCCCCGCCCTGCACGCTGTGAGGCATGGAGAGGAGGACTTGGCTTTCAGAGGGGTCCCTGCGCTGATCCCACACCCCCCACAGGGACAGCTGAATGCTTAGGTGGTGGTGGCTCGGGCAGGGAGTCCAGGGCAAGATCTGTGGATCAGGGCGGCACTGGGCCCCCCGCGGCACGGCTCGTGCCCCAGGCACGTTCTGAGCCAGGCTACTCCAGACCGGTGCCGTCCACAGAGCAGCTGGCGCTGGCTGGCTGGGTCCGACGGGCACAGGCTTAGCGCATGGACAGGGAGGGAGCCAGCCCTGGCAGATGCCACACCCAGCCCTGGCACTAAGGAGGTGAATCTGGAAAGGGGCAGCAAAGAGCCCTTGTGGGGACCGCAGACTAGGCGCGTCCTGTTCTCCTGTGTCACTGGGGGGGGGCCACCCGGGGGCCTACCCCACAGACAGGGCCCTCAGGGTCAGGCCCGCACCCGGAGGGCACCACAGCAATTGTCTAGGCTGGCAGAATCAAACGGGGAGGGGGAACCCCTCCCACATGGCTGGAAGATCCGTGTTCCAACCCAGCGATGGGTCTGTGCCACTCCGCCCGCTCACCTTGGTGTGCCAAGAGCCCTGGTGCTTGTCTGCCGCTGGGTCTCTGAGGGCTGCACCATGGGGCTGCAGGGACAGGGACCGTGTCCCAGCCCTCCGAGAGCGCAGGCCGGGGGGCATGCAGGCAGCTCCTCCCCGGCCCCTGAGGGCTGGCGCAGCTCCTCCCAAAGAAGCGAAGCAGAGACCCAAAGCCCGGTGACCAGCACCCCTGCCCTAGAGGCCAGCGCTGCCAGGCAGGGCCGGCCTGACCGCACTGGGGCTGGCCGGGGGGGGAGGGGCGCTTGTCTCTGGGCTCTGCCAGGGATGAACGTCACTGAACGAACGAAGCGGAACAGCTGGCGTCAGCGCCCCCACGCGGCTCTGCTGTGGCCACCATGATCGGCAACGGCATCCGCAGCCCGAGCCACAGCCTCTCCGGGCAGGACCCCGGCTGCAGTGACCACACGAGAAGTCCCTGCGCCACCTGCACCTCCACCCCATGCACCCCTCCGGGATCTCTAAGCCCCATGTACCCCCAATCACTGCCAGGACCCACCAACACCTGGCACGCCTCCATCCCATCACCCCTCCAGGTCCCGTGGCCCTGTGTACCCCCATTCACTGGCCCAGGGACCCCACCACTCACCCTCCACCCCCATCACCCCATCCGGTCCCGACTGCAGCGTGCCCCGCCAATTCACTGCCCAGACCGGACCTACAACTGCAACTTCCACCCATCACCCTATCTGGGGTCCTGAGCCCCGTGTCCCACCCAATTCACTGCCCAGGACCCGCCATCACCTGCCCCTCCACCCCCTATTGGGTCCCTGAGCCCCAGTCCCCCTCACTGTCTGGGTTCCTGTACCTCAGGTCCCCCTTCCCCATATTGGAGCCCTATTCCCCGATCTCCGTCTCCTTGCCCCTGGTATTGGCCCCAACTCTGCATCCTACCGCTGCGATCCCCCAGCCCCCCATAGTGCCCCTGCGCCCCTCGGCCGGCTCCCTATAAGGAAGGGGCAGCGTGCTGCGCGGGGTGACCTCAGCCTTTGTGCTGGGCTCTGCTTTTGACTATAATAGGAACGGGAGGCCAGGCCGCTGTGCCCCCAGCCAGCCGTCGGGAATGCGGACAAGCCCCACCGCCCCGCCAGCCTGGGGGCTGTGCCGGCCAGGAGCCCCCTCGTCTGGCCAGCCTGCCTGTCCCTGCTTCGTCCCTCGTGCCTTGGCTGTCCCTCCATCTGCCCCATGGACGGCCCTGCCTGGCTCGCTCTGCCTCGCCCCCAGCTCCCGCCTGACGCCCCCTCTTCCCCCAGGCTGCAGGGGAGATCCCTGAAGGGGAACTGAGATAACCCTGGCTGCCTTCCGAGCAGTAAGTGCCCCACCTGCAGCCTGTCCTTGCCCGGCCCTGGCTGCGCCCCCCGGAGGGGGGGATGTGCGGAGCAGGGAACCGGGCTCCCTGCCCCTCCCAGCGGTTAGCCGCGGATACAGACCTCCGTCCCGCAGTTCTCCAGTGCCCGCCCCCCCCCCCAGCTGGCTGGGCCGGCCTGGCACCCAGCACCTGGCACCCCAGGGCTCGCTGTTTCCACTGGCGGCAGGGGGCTCCTACCCCACCCACAACCCCCACCCACAGGAGGGGCCCTGTGGGCAGAGGACAGCGTGGCTGCAGGTTAGCATGTGGCAAGACTGTGCCCACACCCTCAACACCGAGGGTGACCAATGCAGCCCGATGCCCATGCTAAGACCCCTGCCCGGCACGTGCCGCCCGCTCTGTCCGGTGCACGTGTTCATCGACGCCTCTGCGGCCCCCACCCCGGCAGGCCTGCCTGGCGATGCTCGTGGTCCCGGCCCTGCAGCTCCCATCTCTGAGTCCGGCTCCCTCTTGGCCGCAGGCTGACGCGGCCACGCTGGCGCGCATCGACCTGGAGAGACGCATCGAGGCCTGCAGGAGGAGATCGCCTTCCTCAGAAGTGCACGAGGAGGTGGGTCCATGGAGAGCCTGCCCGCCCTCGATACTGGCCTGGGGCCCTGCACCCCCTGCCCCAGTTACTGCCCCGGGCCCCTGCCCATCCCCCAGGTACTGCCCCAGGGCCCTGCGCCCGATTACTGCCCCAGGGCCCTGCCATCCCACAGTTACCGCCCCAGCGCCTCCCCATCCCCCATTATTGGCCTGGGGCCCTGCACCCCGCCCCCGATTACTGCCCAGGGCCCTGCCATCCCCCCAGTTCCCACCCGGGGCCCTGCCCATCCCCCCATTACTGCCCAGGCGCCTGCCCCCAGTTACACCCGGTCCCGCCTCCCCATTACTGCCCTGGGGCCCTGCCCATCCCCCCAGTTACCACTGCGGGGCCTGCCATCCCCCCAGGTACTGCCCGGGCCCTGCCATCCCCCCAGGTACTGCCCAGCCCTGCGCCCCGCATTATGCCCCGGGGCCTGCCCATCCCCCCAGTTACTGCCAGGGCCCTGCACACCCAGGCCCTGCCCATTCCCCCCATTACTGACCCGGGCCTCCATCCCCCAGGTACTGCCCCAGGGCCTGCCCCGATACTGCCCTGGGGCCCTGCCCACCCCCCAGTTACCGCCCTGGGTCCTGCATCCCTGCGCCCGATTACTGCCCCGGGGCCTGCCATCCCCCATTACCACCCAGGGCCGCCCATCCCCCAGGTACTGCCCCAGGGCCCTGCGCCCAATTACTGCCCAGGCCTGCCCATCCCACAGTTAGCCCCAGGCCCTGCCCATCCCCCCATTACTAGCCTGGGGCCCTGCACCCCCTGCGCCCCCGATTAGTGCCCAGGGCCCTGCTCATCCCCCAGGTTACTCCACGGGCCCTGCACACCTGGGACCTGCCCCCAGTTATTGCCCTGGGCCCTGCCCATCCCCCCCCCGTTACTGGCCCGGGGCCCTGCACCCCTGTATCCCGATTATTGCCCTGGGGCCTGCCATCCCCCCATTACGGCCCCAGGGCTAGCACACCTGGGCCCTGCCATCCCCCCGTTACTGGCCCAGGGCCCTGCACCTCCTGCCCCCGATTACTGCCTGGGCCTGCCCATCTCCCAGGTACCGCCCCGGGGCCCTGCCACCCCCCAGTTACCACCCAGGGGCCCTGCACCACCTGGGGCCCCACCCCACCCCCCAATTATTTCCCTGCACCCTGCCCCCACCCCTGGTTTCTGTCTTGGGCCCTGCCAGTTGGATGGTCCTCGAGTCAGGGCTGGCTAAGCTTGTGTTCGCTGCTGACCTGGTGCTGGGTGTGAGGGGCAGTGGGGTGAGCTGGGCTTGGGCTGGGGTCAGTGCTGGTGCTGGGGGGTGACTGGGGGCTGGGACAGAGGGTGACTGGGGGGCTGGGCTGCAGGGTGACTTGGGGGGTCAGTGCTGGGGGGGTGACTGGGGGCTGGCTGGGGGCTGTCTGGGGGTCAGTGCTGGGGTCACTGGCTGGGCTGGGGCTGTCTGGGGACTGGCTGGGGCTGTCTGGGTCAGTGCTGGGCTGGGGTGACTGGGGCTGGCTGGGGCTGTTGGGGTCAGGCTGCTGGCGGGATGTCTGGGGTCACGCTCTGACGCTGCCCCTGGCTCCAGGAATCCGACCTTCAGGCCCAGCTGCGAGCAGCACATCCAGTGGAGATGAGTGTCCAAGCAGACCTGACGGCCGCCTGCGTGACCATCCCCGCGCCCAGTCGAGAGAGCTCGCCCCAGAACATCTCGGAGGCCGAGAGGTGGTACAAGTCCAGTCAGCCAGGCGGCGCGGGGCTCTGCTGGTGCATGCGGGTGGGGATCGGCGCTGGGCTGGGGAGTCTGGGGGTCAGTGCTGGGCTGGGTGTCTGGGGGCTGTGCAGGGAGGTGGTCTGGAGGGCGCTCTGGGCTGGGGGGTGACTGGGGGTCAGGGCTGGCAGGGTGTGTGGGGGCTGTGCTGGGAAGTGTCTGGGTCAGGGTCTGTGCTGGGGAAGGTGTCTGGGGGGCTGTGCTAGGTTTGGAAGTGTCGGGGCTGGTGCTGGGGACAACAGGGGGGGCTGCGCTGGTCATGGAGCGGGGCTGGGCTGGGGACTGCTGTGCACACAGTGCCATGCCCCCGAGCTGGCTCTGGCTCCCTGTCTGGGGCAGAGCGGACTGGGGTCCAGTCACAGCGTGGGGCTCTGGGCTGAGTTGCGCCCGCCGGGCCTATGGGAGTCAGAGCAGCACGCCAGCACCTGCGCTGCGTGAGCCAGCTGTGCCCCAGTTGCCAGCTCAGCTGCCCTCTCGGGTCCCTCCCTGCAGGTGTCCGACCTGACCAGGCCGCCAACAAGAACAACGACGCCTGCGCGCAGGCCAAGCAGGAGATGATGGAGTATCGGCACCAGATCCGTCCTACACCTGCGAGATCGACGCCCTCAAGGCACGGTGAGCAGCGGCAGGGCCGGGGCCGGGGCGGCAGCGCTGGCGGGAGCCGCCGTAACCGCTGTCCGGGCAAATGGCCCCACATGGGAGGGCAGGAACGCCTCTCGCACTCTGCCCGCCCTGCTGGCCCTGGGGCGTTCTCCTTTTTGGGGTGTGAGCCCCCCGCAGAAATCCACTCGCCTTCCCTGCTCCGGGCTCCGGTGCTGCAGCTCCCTGGCAGCCACAGCCGCACCCGGGCCGAGGGGCGCGTGCGGGCACGGTCCTGAGCGGGAGTGGCCGGAGCGCAGCTGGGGAATCCTGGCTCTGCGGAGCAGCTAGTGACGCCGGCCCCGCCCCCGTCCCCACTGCAAGAGCCAGTGATCCTGCCCTGCACCTGGCTCGACCCCCCCCAAACTAGCCTGTGCCAGTCTCATCAGCTTGTAGTGTCCTGGAGTGCGGGTGGGGGCCGGGCACCGCACTGATGACGCCAGCCAACTCTGGGGTTGCGTCTCTGTCACGGAGTCCCCGGGTATCTCTGGAACTGCCCCACCAAGCAGTCAGGACTTTGGGGACCTCCTCTCCTTGGAGCAGACTTGTTCAGGCAAGAAGCTCAACGGCTTCAACTTGTCTCTCCTGAGCATTCAGCATCCTCTGCCCCTCGTGGGCTTCCCACAGCGAGTGCCCCAGCGGGTTCCGGGAAGCCCAGAGGTCCTGCACCCCACTTTGCCTCAGACGTGACTCTCAGCCAGCCAGTAACCAGAGTTTATTCGATGACAGGAACAGGGTCTAACGAGCTTGTAGGTACAGCGAACCGGACCCCTTGCCGGGTCCATTCTGGGGCAGTGGCCAGACCCCAAGGTCTGCACTTCACTCCTCGTCCCAGCTAGCTCCAGACTCACTGCTCAGCTCTTTCTCATGGCCAGGAGGTCACCTGATCTCTTGTCTCCACACCTTCAGTTGGCACCTTTGCAGAGTAGGGCCAGGCATCAGTTGCTAGAAGCCAGGGTGCAGGCATTCAGGTGCATGGCCTTTGCTCTGCAGCAATACACACCTTATCCACCACCTAGATACTTAAGAACTGCCTAGGGACACTGAGGCACCAACACAGTATCAGAGCAAAAATTAAGAACAGTCCCAGTTCGGGGGGAAGGTGTCTGGGGGGCTGTGCTAGGTTTGGAAGTGTCTGGGGGCTGGGCTGGGGGACAACAGGGGGGGCTGCGCTGGTCATGGAGGCGGGGCTGGGCTGGGGACTGCTGTGCACACAGTGCCCCATGCCCCCGGAGCTGGCTCCTGGCTCCCTGTCTGGGGCAGAGCGGCTGGGGTCCAGTCACAGCGTGGGGCTCTGGGCTGAGTTGCTGCCCGCCGGGGCCTATGGGGAAGTCAGAGCAGCACCAGCCCAGCACCTGCGCTGCGTGAGCCCCAGCTGTGCCCCAGTTGCCAGCTCAGCTGCCCTCTCCGGGTCCCTCCCTGCAGGTGTCCGACCTGACCCAGGCCGCCAACAAGAACAACGACGCCCTGCGCCAGGCCAAGCAGGAGATGATGGAGTATCGGCACCAGATCCAGTCCTACACCTGCGAGATCGACGCCCTCAAGGGCACGGTGAGCAGCGGGCAGGGCCGGGGCCGGGGCGGGCAGCGGCTGGCGGGAGCCGGCCGTGAACCCGCTGTCCGGGCAAATGGCCCCCACAGATGGGAGGGGCAGGGGACAGGCCTCTCGCAGCTCTGCCCCGTCCCTGCTGGGCCCTGGGGCGTTCTCCTGTTTTGGGGTGTGAGCCCCCCCGCAGAATCCACTCGCCTTCCCTGCTCCGGGCCCTCCGGTGCTGCAGCTCCCTGGCAGCCCACAGCCGCACCCGGGGGCCGAGGGGGGCCAGTGCGGGCACGGTCCTGAGCGGGAGTGGCCGGAGACGCAGCTGGGGAATCCTGGCTCTGCGGAGCAGCTAGTGACGCCCGGCCCCCGGCCCCCAGTCCCCACTGGCAGAGAGCCAGTGATCCTGCCCCTGCACCTGGCTCCGACCCCCCCCCAAACTAGCCCTGTGCCAGTCTCATCAGCCTTGTAGTGTCCTGGAGTCGCGGGCTGGGGGCTCGGGCACCGCACTGAGTGACGCCAGCCAGAACTCTGGGGTTGCGTCTCTGTCACGGAGTCCCCGGGTGATGCTCTGGAACTGCTCCCCACAAAGCCAGTCAGGACTTTGGGGAGCCTCCTCTCCCTTGGAGCAGACTTGTTCAGGGCAAGAAGCTCACACGGCTTCAACTTTTGGTCTCTCCTTGGAGCATTCAGCATCCTCTGCCCCTCCGTGGGCTTCCCACAGCGAGTCGCCCCAGCGGGGTCCTGGGGAAGCCAGAGGGTCCTGCACCCCCACTTTGCAGTCAGACGTGACTCTCAGCCAGCCAGTAACCAGAGTTTATTCGATGACAGGAACAGGGTCTAACAGAGCTTGTAGGTACAGCGAACCGGACCCTTGCCGGGTCCATTCTGGGGCAGTGAGCCAGACCCCAAGGTCTGCACTTCACTCCTCGTCCCAGCTAGCTCCAGACTTCACTGCTCAGCTCTTTCTCTGGCCAGGAGGTCACCTGATCTCTTTGTCTCCAACACCTTCAGTTGGCACCTTTGCAGAGGGGCCAGGCCATCAGTTGCTAGAAGCCAGGGTGCAGGCATTCAGGTGCATGGCCTTTGCTCTGCAGCAATACACACCTTATCCACCACCTAGATACTTAAGAACTGCCTAGGGACACTGAGGCACCAACACAGTATCAGAGCAAAAATTAAGAACAGTCCCAGTTC
>NC_133778.1:80755088-80792926 GCF_003597395.2 Chelonoidis abingdonii
CTAGGAGACAGAGTGCCCGGCATTTAGGGGCACTGGCCCTTTGCTCTGCAGCAATCACACACCCTTATCCCACCACCTAGGTACTTAAGAACTGCCTAGGGGACACTGAGGCACCAACACAGTATTCAGAGCAAACATTAAGAACATTCCTAGTTCGTCACAGTCTCCCCTCGAGGCCACTCGCCAGGGCAAGGAGCCTGCCCAGCTTCAGCACCTCCTGGCTCTGACCTTGGAGCTTTCAGCCCCCTGCTCACCCCGGGAGCTCCCCAAAGCGAGTCCCCCGACCCCTGGGGAGCCTCCCACACCCCCAAAGGGACCTGTCCCCCACTCAGCAGCCAGCTGTGACTCCAGCCAGCGTGGGACACAGACGGGTTCTTAGCCGGGACAGAGCTTGTGAGCACAGAAATCAGGGACCTGCAGCAAAGTCCAGCTTGGGGGGATCCAGGGCCCAGAGTGCCCCCAGCCCCCCGAGTCCCAAACCAGGCGACTGACTCGCTTCCAGCAGCCCAGCCTCAGTCACCCCCCGCTGCCCCCCTGCGGCCTTTGTCTCCTTCCTGGGCAAACAGGGCCCCTGGGGCTCTGGCCTCCAGCCCCTCCAGCTGGCTCTGGCAGGGAGGGGCCCGGCGGTCAGTTGCTGGGATACAGGGTGTCCGGCTGTTCTCTGTGCCCAGGCAGCCAGTCGGGGTAACAGCTGCCCTCTGGGGGTCTCTTCAACAGTCACACCCCCGGTCCCACCGCCTGGGTAGCACACCAGGGAAACCGAGGCACACACAGCATTCAGAGAAAATATCAAGAGCATTCTCACTTCAACACATCCACAAACCCATCCAGCCGCACCAGGTCCCACCAGCTCCAGCATGATTCAAAATGAATAGATAACACACACACCCAGCCCTGTCCCTGTGTGGTGACCCCGTCACGGCGTGTGGGAGAGTCGGGGCCCTGCACCCCAGGCTTCCTGAGATTCACGTGACTCTCAGCCAGCCAGTAAACAGAAGGACAGGAACACAGTCCAAGATAGGTTTTGCAGGTACAGACAACAGGATCCTCCCCAATTAGGTCCATCTTGGGGTCCCAGGAACCGCACAGCCCCCTTGGGGATCAGAGCCCTGTCTGTGCTTCCCTCCATTCCCCAGCCAGCTCCTGAAACGCCTCTCACTCTCCAGCGTCTCCTCTCCCAGCTTTTGTTCTGCTTCCCGGGCAGAGGTGTCACCTGGCCTCTCCCATTCCGGGGTTCTCACGTTACCTGCTCAGGTATCCTCCCTCCGGCCAGTCCCTCATCCCCAGTGCAGACCGTCCTCCCAGGCCAACCCCCCCCCCCAGCATTCACAGACCACAGTAAGAACAGTCCCAGTTCATCACAACCCCCCATACACAGACCCATCCCTATGGGGCTACCCTCCTGTAGCCTGTCTCCTTGGCCCTGGCTCTGCCCCGTCATGGACCCCCAGGATCGGGGCCACGGCCCCAGCTTGGGGGCAGGCTCTGGGAGGCCCCATCAGCCGACCAGGTTCCCAAGGGGTCTCACTCTCCCTCCAGGGGAAGCTTCATTGCCTCCGGGGGCTGGACGCCTGGGCCTGCAGCCCCCCTGCCCCCTCTCCTCCCCGTGAGCCCCGGGCAGCGAGTCCCATGGAGACAGACCCCGATGGAGACTTGTACCATCTTGGGGGGCAGCACCCCCTCCACCACCGTCTGCAGGGACACGCAGCCAGTGCGAGCCGACAGGCGGGTGATTAGTCACCCAGACCAGCCCGGGGAGCCCAGCGGAGTGAAGGTTACAGCCAAGTCCCTCCTGGTCAGCCCAGAGCCCAGCCACGCAGTGACCCCTCGGTTCGGCTCCATCTCCCCGCCCATGGGATCTCCTCTGTCAGCCCCTGGGTGCGCCTGACTGCTCCCTTCGCAGACGTGGGGCCAGCCACGGTCATTGGCTACCTGGTGTCTGGGACCTGGTGACTGGCTTTGCCATTGTCCCCGTGGAGTCTCCACTGATATGGGGTCGGCCTCAGCCCGTCCCCCTCCAGTGAACCACTTGGGCGCCATGCACAGCTGTGTCTTACCCTGCCCCAAGTGCAAGCGGTCCCTTCCCCCGCCCAGGTGACACTGCAGCGCAGAGGGGAGACTGAGGCACACATAGGCTTCATACAACGCTGATGTAAAATTCCCACTGTCCCTCACGGGGGTGCCGACTCTGACACGGGCTGTCCCTGCAGAATGACTCCCTGATGCGGCAGATGCGAGAGCTGGAGGAGCGCTTTGCTGGGGAGGCGAGCGGCTACCAGGACACCATCGCACGGCTGGAGGAGGAGATCCGGCACCTGAAGGACGAGATGGCGCGGCACCTGCGTGAATACCAGGACCTGCTCAACGTCAAGATGGCGCTGGACGTGGAGATCGCCACCTATCGCAAGCTGCTGGAGGGCGAGGAAAGCCGGTGAGCAGGCGTCTGCCCAGCCCGGCCCCTGCCCCTGCCGCCCCGGGTGTCGGCTACTGGGGGAGCAACACCCCCTGGCCCGGGGGGGAGCTCCTGGCGGGTGCTCCTGGTCAGCCCACCCCAGGGAGCCCCAGCGTGGGGTGTCCCCAGGCAGCCCAACCTGGGGAGCCCCAAAGTGGGGCCCCAGCCAGCCCACCCCAGGGAGCCCCAGGGTGGGGTCCCTCCAGGCAGCCCTCCCCAGCCAGTCCCAGGGCAGGGCCCCCAGCCAGTCTACTCTGGGGAGTCCCAGGATGGGGGACCCCCAGCTAGCCCACCCCAGTGTCTGTGGGGCTCAGGGCACCTCTCTCAGTGTGGCCGTAGCACTAACCCCTTTTCCTTCTCCGTGTGCTGCAGGATCAGTCTCCCCATCCAGACCTTCTCGGCGCTCAACTTCCGGGGTGAGTGCGGGGCAGGGCCTAGGCAGGGCAGCATGGGGGGCGCCCTGAGCCCCCTGCGCTGGGGCTGCAGGAGGGTCCCAAGGCTGCTGTGTGTGCTCCTGGCCAGCCCTGGCCTGGCCCAGCCCGCCGGTCTGCTGCTTTACCCAGGCCAGCCAGTGCCTGCCCCCAGCCCCTCGCCTTGTGCCCCTGCCCCCTCACCCGCCATGGCCAGCCCCTCGCCCCATCCCTCCACATGCACACACCCACACACCACTACCACCTTACCCCCGATCCCCTCACCGCCAAGCCCTCACTCACCATCCCCGCCCATGGCCCCAGCCCGTGCTCACCCACGCCATTACCCTGTCCCACATCCCAAGGACGGCAGCCCCCTGACTCCTTAGACACTCACCAAATAAAAGGCAATACCTGCCCCAGGCTGACTCTCCTCCCGCCTGCAGAGACCAGCCCAGAGCAGCGAGGCTCAGAGGTTCACACCAAGAAGACCGTGATGATCAAGACCATAGAGACGCGTGATGGGGAGGTGAGCAGGGGGCGGGCGGCTGGGTAGGGAAGGGCCCATGCACACGGGCCGGGGCTCACCTGGCTCTAGCCATGGCTGGAGGGGGCGAGAAGCCCCAGCTTCCCAGGGGTCCCCTGGGGTGGGGTGGGGGGCTCGGATCTATCCTGGCCCAAGCCAGCTCGCTCCTGGCTCCAGTGGGGGTTTTCAGGTCCCTGTCCCGCCCCGGTGGCACTGCACTGCAGGCAGTGCCTAAGGTAGACTCCTCGGCTGGGATCCAGGCTCCTGCCACCCATGTGCCCGGGCCTGGCGTGGGTGGGCGGTGCGGCTGGCTGGCGCAGGCTGTGCCCCGGTCTCTGTGCAGGATGGAGATCCAGGGTGACCTAGCTGCAAGGGAGGGTAGCGTTTGCCCCTTGCGCCAGCCCCCAGGCCAGCCCGGTGCCAATCCCTGGGGCTCCCCGCGGGGGCGCCGTGGGGCTCCTGTCTCACCAGGGCTCTCTCCCAAGCAGGTGGTGAGCGAGGCCACGGAGCAGAAGCACGAGGTGCTGTAGATGGCGCTGGCCGAGCGGCTGCGGAGAGACAATTGGCACAGTCCGTCCCCGCCGACTCCCCCGTCCCGCCCCGCTCCTGCCCCAGCCCCTCCTCCATCGTCCCCAGGGCATAACTTCCCACGCCTGCCTCCCTCTACACACCCCCTCTCTCTCCTGCTTCTGAAGTGCTGTGTTGGGAGTTTGCCCGGGAGGCCCCGGAGTCAGAAGTGGGGCTGGGTGTGGGGCCAAGGGGGACATGGGGCCGCAGCTCGGGGGTTGGGGAAGAGGGGTCCATTGCAGGCTCCCAGCAGCAGATTCTGCATCCCAGCCCCTAGTCCCCTGTACTCACACGCACCTTCCCTGCACCCCCCAGGGCCTGGCAGGGGCCTGCCTCCGCCCAGGCCTGGGGCCCCGGAGCTGGCATTTCTCATGGGCAGACCCGGCCCTGCCTAGCCTGGGAGGGGAGACGGAGACTGACCAGCCCCCCTCGTCCCCCAGCCTGAACCAAAGTCATGGAGCTCCCCGTAGTGCCCATCACCCGGGGAACTGGAGCTGCTGCCGGCTCCATGGGATGGCGAGGATGGGGGGGGACCAGGCCCCCCAGGAGTGTGCCAGGGTCAGGCTGGGGGAGTCTGCAGGAGGCTCCCCACGGGCAGGGAGCAGGGCGCGGTGGGACCCGCGGGAGCCTAGAGAGGATCCGGGTAAGTGAAGGAAGCAGGTGAGGGAGAGAGAGGCAGAGAGAGATGGACAGAGGCCAAGGGGCTGGGGGTACCGCACCCCCACCTGGCCCCCGCCCCACAATGTGTACGCGACCCCCCCAGGCTGCTGAAATAAACAACGGAGCACGACCCTACCTCTGAGTGCTGCTTGCGGAGCCGGGCTTGCCTGCCTGCCGGCCTCTCGGGGGTCTCCGGGCGCACCCTGGCCAGCCCTCCCCTGGGGCAATCCTGCCTTTCACCCCTTTCCAGCCAGGGCCAGCTGGGGGGCACCCAAGGGGATTGGGGGCTCCCTGCATCTGGGCTGAGCAGCTCCCTGCACCCCCCAGGGGGGCTGGCTTGTCCTGGCTCTGGTTGGCAGGCAGCTCAGTGGGGCCCGCAGGGCTCCCCCAACCCCCTGCCCATTTCTAGGGTCCCTTGGGGGTTTGCCTCCTTTGCTGTGGAGAAGGCCCCTGGGCGGAGCCAGCCCTCAGTTTCTTCCCTCTTTGGAAGCTGGGTAGGGAGGGGTCATTGTCCTGCCTTCCCTGGCTCCCTCCTGCCCCTCCCCAGCACATCTCGCTCTGTCCCGGCTGGGCAGACTGGAGTGTTCTCTTTACACGCTCCAGGGATAGTGGCCGGGGTTATTCTCAAGCATTTTTTTAGTTTTCGATTTCCATTTTCGCAGTTGTGGGGGTTGGGGCAGTTGGGCAAGGGGGGGTCGGACAGTAACTACTTAATGGCGGTCACTCTCCACATTCACCCAGTTCAAGCTTTAAGATACCCCGAGGGCCTGGCCATAAAGTCAGCTCGAGTGCAGCCTCAGCAGCAGCTCTGTGGCCCCGCAGCACGCGGGCGTTTCCACCAGAGTTGCACACTGAGGGGAATCGATGAGGAAGATTCAGTCTCTCCAAGCCCACAGATAAGCTGCAGGTCCCCAGAGCTGGGGTCCCTGCCAATGGACTGGGGGGGATTTAAAGACCCCACACTACAGCAGCCAAGAAAGGGAGTGTGTCCCGGACCCCCAGGAGCGGGGCTGAGGCCCCAGCTTGGGGACTGGCTCTGGGTGGCCCCATCAGTGGGACAGGCCCCTGAGGGGTCTCACTGCTCCTCCAGGGGAAGCCACGCGGCTTCACCGCCTCCTGGGGCTGGACCGCCCTGCTCGACCCAGCAAGTCCCACAGTGACGGACCCCGAGGGAGACTTGGCCGCTCTGCAGGGACTAATGTGCCTCGCCTAACATCTGCTGGGGCACTTGCACAACATGGGCAGAGCAGGCGGGTCAGCTGTTATCTGGACCCAGCCCCGGGGGGCTGTGGGGAGCCCCCTGGAGTGACGCTAAAGCAGGGTCCATCCACGCTGGTCGCCCAGGGCCCAGCTCAGCTGCAGTGACCTCCCTGGCGGGACATCAGCTGAGATCACCCCCCTCGCCTGGCCTTTGTCCTTCAGCTGGGGGACGCTGCTCAGTCACACCAGCAATTCCCTTAGACACTCCAGTCTCCCAGTATCACCACCAGTGCCACCCGTCCTGGGGATGAATGGTCATAAAAACCAACACCCCAGTAAAAGAAAAAGGTTCTCTCGATCCCAAAGGACCAAGCCCCAGACCCAGGTCAACATACACATCAGATCTTACCGCCACAAATCACGCTGTTGCCAATCCTTTAGAAATCTAAAAATCTAAAGGTTATTCATAAAAGGAAAAAGGTAGAGGATGAGAGCTAGAATTGGTTAAATGAATCACATTCCATACAGTGATGGGCAAGTTCTCGGTTCAGGCTTGTAGCAGTAATGGAGTAACTGCAAGTTTAAATCAAGTCTCTGGAACATCCCCGCGGGATGGGTCTTCAGTCTTTTGTTCAGGAGCTTCCAGTTTGGTAGCAAAGTCCTCCAGAGGCAAGAAGCAGGACTGAAGTCAAATGGAGAGATGCAGCTTTCCTTTTATAGTCTCTTGCCATGCAGGCCGTGCTTCCTTTGTTCCAAACACAAGCTACTCAGCACATGGCCATGAAAACACCCCTTACAGTCTGTCCATAGGCCTGTCCCTGCCTTGCTGAGAATTACAAGGTGTATCTGCCCTCTCATAGTGTTGTCAGTTGTAGCTGATGGTCCTTAATGGGCCATCAAGCAGGCCAGGCGAGACCTACCCCACTTGTCTGGGGTGTCACAACTGTGAAATCTAGACAGTCATAGAGCCAATATTATAAACTTTACATACAAAAAACCATGCACGCCAAGAGAGCACAGTAGAACCACAAACCAGAACCTCCTCCAGACACTCACTCAACAACCTCTGCACTGTTTGGGTGCACTGGTGACTAAACGGGAGCTGTCTTAATGTTGCTCTGAATCCTGTGTTGGTGCCTCAGTGTCCCCATGAGTTCTTAGTATCTGGCAGAGCAAAAGGGCCAGTGCCCCTAATGCCTGACCTTGTCACCCCGTCCTAGCAACTGATGGCCTGGGCCCCGTCTTCGTGCAAGGTGCAGCTGAAGGTGTTGGAAACAAAGAGATCAGTGACCTCCTGGCCCGGGAGAAAAGAGATCAGGTACCTCCTGGCCCGGGAAGAGGGGCTGAAAGCAGAGAGGAGGGGTTGGGGGGGTGGTTAGTCTGGAGCTGCCTGGGGACAAAGGAGTGAAGTGCAGACCTGTGGGTCTGCTCATTTGCCCCCCAGAATGGACCCGGCCGAGGTCTGGTTCGCTGTACCTACAAGCTCTGTTATTAGACCCCTGTTCCTGTCATCGAATAAACCTCCTGTGTTACTGGCTGGCTGAGAGTCCGTCTGACTGCAAAGGGGGTGCAGGACCTCGTGGCTTCCCAGGACCCCGCCTGGACGGGCTCGCTGTGGGAAGCGCACGGGGGGCAGAGGATGCTGAATGCTCCAAGGAGAGACCCAGGAGTGAAACGCCGTGTGAGCTTCTTGCCCTGAACAAGTCTGCTCCAAGGGAGAGGAGGCTCCTCAAAGTCCTGCCTGATTTGTGGGGAGCAGTTCCAGAGCATTGCCCGGGAACTCCGTGACAGACCTAGCCCCCAACAGCTCGGTGACACCCACACCTACGTCTCCTGGCCTGCCCGGAGAGCAAGCAGCCCTCTTCCGCCCAGTGGGTAATAACACAGCACATAGGGGAAACTGAGGCACAAACAGAACTCAGAAATATTCCCCCTTAATGAGAGGGTAAGCGAGGGCTTAGATCCTTCTACAGCTGCAACTCAGTGGCCTGTTCACTGGAGGGCTGCAGAGGGGCAGGGACAGGATGAAGTCCTACAGGAGCAGAGGAGGAGGAGGAGGCTGGGTGGGATCCAGGGTGCAAGGGACAGCGCATGGCTGGGGCAGGGGCCCACAGACAGGCTGAGGGAGGAGCTGCCCACTGTGAGGCGTAACACGAAGTGCTGGGTTCCCCATTGGCTCTGGCAGGACAGCAGCGTGAGCCATGGGGGTGCGGGGCACAGGCTGGAGGCTGAGGTGGTTTAGATTCCTAGGAAGGTGGGTCTGACTGACCTGGCTGGGGAGCTGAGTCGCAAGGAGCGGGGGGGCCCACGGGTGCCTGAACCAGCAGTGCCCCCAGTTTGGCGTGTGGAACTGGGCTCGTCCGAGCTGGGAGCTCCCTGGTGCTGGGGTCCCTGCGGGGCAGCAAGAGCCTGCAGGACTGGGCGAAGGGTAGCACAGGAATGCAGCTGGCAGGGAGACTCATGCCCCGGGGTGCTGCTAACCAGGGAGCCCATCCTGGTGTTGGCCAGCAGCTGGCAATGGCAGCCCAGGGCCCCACCTTGGTGTCCACCCTCTGCATCCAAGCTTCCCCCACACAGGGCCCCACACTGATGTCCACCCTGGCGTGCGGGTGGGGGAAGGGCCCCTCCAGGAGCTGGCTCGAGGGACAGGGCCTCCAAATGGGGGCCAGCCCAATGCCCAGGGATCAAGGAGCCTGGGCCCAAACACCATCCAGCATGGTACCCGGTCTGGCTGCAAAAGGGAGGAGAAGCTGCAACTGCAGCAGCATCCGTCCCTGCCCAGGCGCAGCCCTGGGCTGGGCTCGCTGGAGACCCTGGGAGACATTGGCAGGAGGTGTGAACTCCAGTGTCCCAGCCACATCCCAGTTGAGGCTGTTCCCTCTGTCCCCCTCCTCACCTGCAGTCTGGAACAATTGCTTTGAATTGCCTCGTGGTGTCTGTTAACTCTGAACCCTAATGATGATGACCCACCCCCAGTGCTGGAATCTGTGCCACACGGAAACTGTGGGCACGGTGAATACATGGGATCAGGAAATGGGAGCCTGGATCCAGGCCAAACCTCCATGCAGCTGCTGCAGACTCGCCCAGAGGCTGAAGGAGCCGGGAATGTAGGTGGCGCTGAGGCTGCGGCATGTCCCAGAGGAGCAGGGGGCCCTGGGGAGTCTGGCATGGGACTGTTTAAGAGTGGGCCATAGCTCAGATGCCAGGGAGCCGTGACTCTGGAGTTTATGTTCGAAGCAGTTGATCTGACAGCAACTTGGCCATGGGGTCTGCTCTGCCGGGCTGCCTGGCCCTGCTAATGCTGCGTGTTAGCTCGTATGTGTGTGTGAGGGGGGGCTCCGGGCAAAGGGCTGGGGTTCCCCAGAGATGTTACTGCCAGGGCCCTCGGGGAGGCGCCTTCTCCAGCACAGAGACCCATGGGGGCCAGCGCCCGGGGGAGGGGGAGAGCTGTGGGGTGACAGCAGAGAGCAGACGCTCGTCTCATCCCAACATGGACTCACCCCGTGGTGACGCGGCCAATGTGTTTGCACCGAGTGGATGCAGGCCGCTATTTATAGCAGGGTTACTAATGGGGCGAGTGCTTGGGGGCGGGGAGGGGGACCTGGCAGCAGGTGGCTGTGGCAGTGCTGCCCATTTCCAGCAGGTGGCAGTGCGGTGTGCTGAAACTCCCAACCCGCAGCCAGCCCCCTGCTAGCCCAGCCCTGGGCTCCCCGTCCCCCAGCTCTGCCGGTGCCCCTCACTCCCGACCCAGGGCTAGCCCAGCCCTGGGTTCCCCATGTGATGGAGTGGGAATTTTCTGTAATATTTTGTATGAATATTGTGTGTGCCTCAGTTTCTCCTCTATGCTGCAATGTTCACTAGGTGGCTGGAACAGGTGGTTGATGTTCTGCAGAGTCCCAGGGAGACACGTGTTTCGAATGCTCAGCTGTGTGAGGCCTGGGCCCCATGTCTGGAGAGAGTCTGAGAAGACAATTTGTCTGAACTGCCCAGGCTGCGACTTGCTGTTCTCTGGGCTAATCGAGCACTTACCGCACTGTGCCAGACACCCACTAACCCCCTGCTGTCACCTCGCTGGCTGAGAGTCACTGCAGAGGCTGGGGGTGGGCATTGCTCCCTTTGCGGGGACAAGTCTCAGGTGTCCATCTCAGAGACCTGATGGGGGTTCCCAGCTCCAAGGGTCGGTCCCAGGAGGTGGGGAAGCCCAAGGGCTGACCCCAGGAGTGACCCATGGGACACTGAAGGGGTCTTCGCACCGACTGTTCCAGAGCACGGACCTGTGAATCCGTGACACCTCCCTGAGCTCTGCCAGTTCCCCTCAATCTCAATCCACAGCCCCCTGCTGCCCCCCGAGCCAGGTGCCCCTGGGGACTGTAGTTCCTGCTCTGAATAGTGCTGGGTTCTAGTCCCACCATGCTGAGTCCCTAGTTACCCAGGTGACAGAGCCCAGAGATGGGGGGTGGCCCCAGTTGGACAGTGGGGTCTGCTTCTAGGGGGTGCAAAGAGGTTGCTGTGAGGGACGCTAGGGCTGGCCCGTCCCCTAGAAGGGCAGCAAGCAGGGCCTGCAGGGGTTGGGGTTTGCAGATGCCTGGTCTGGCTCGTGCACTGGGTACAGGAGGCAGGACACGTTGTTCTCCTGAGGGCCCGAACAAAGGGCAGCAGAACTGTGCTTAGCCCGCCCTGACTCCGGGGTCGCCCTCCCCGAGCCTCACCGGCTAACTGGGGGGGCGGGGGGTGAATGCCGACGAGATGAGGGCTGAGGCAGGCGGGTGTGTGGGGATGAGGCTGGCTGAGGAATCCCAGCTGCTGTTTGACCAGCTCCTCTCTGGCTGCTCAGACTGTTCCTGGTGGGTGATTTGCAGGGCTGGCATCCCGCTGACGGGGCTAGGGTCTGCGGAGCAGTGACAGGCAGAGAGGAAACCGCTGGCCGTAACGCTAGTTACGGGAGGCAGCAGCGGCAGAGACCGTGGCAGCTGTGAGCCAGCTGCAGAGGCAGTGCCCCCCTTGCCTCTGGGGTAGGAGGTGAACCCCTGAGAACGTGGCTCTGGGTCTTTGCTGACTGACAGCAGCTGTGAGTGGTGGGAAAAGGGAGGGCTTTTAGGGGACAGTCGTTCATCCCACATGGTGGGAAACTGAGGCAGAGGATGCGGGCCAAGGCGCGGGGGGAGTGGGGTCAGGTTTGCACATGCCTGCCTGCTGTTGAGTGTGGTTGTGGTATTTTCTCAAACCAATGCTGGGTTCCTTGTTAGTTATACACACACTCAGTGTCGGGGGTGGAGGGCAGAGTTACCTGGGGGGGTGTCAATTATTCCCAGATTACGGGCTGGGGCTCCAACTGGTTCCAGGTTGTGTTTACTTTGTAAAGTAAAACTATTTCCCCATCAGGGCCGACTTTAGGCCTGTTCCACCAAGTCCCCCGAATCGGGCCCCGCGCCCAGTGAGGATCCCTTCCCTGGCTAGAGGTGACTTTTTCATTTCTACTCACCTGGCGGCGCTGCGGGTCTTCGGTGGCACTTGGGTGGCGGGTCCTTCGCTTGCTCTGAGTCTTCAGCAGCGGGTCCTTCAGTGCCACTGAAGACCTGGAGCGAGTGAAGGACCCACCGCCGAAGAGCCGTGAAGGCTCGGAGCACCGCCTGGTGAGTACAAGCCTCATATGTTTTTTTACGTGTTTTTTTTTTTAAGTCATCCCTGCTGTGGTCGGGCGGTGACCACAACTGAGAGTGCCAAATCAGGACCAATGCTCGAACAAGGGCAGTCACAGCCCAAGCGGCTTTCTCTCACCTCTAAGGCAAACCAAACCACCAGACACAAGACTTCGTGCACCCTGCTGGCTACCGCAAGTCACACAAACAATCCTAGACACTCGCAGGTCCCGCAGTACACCACCATGTCCCACACCCTGGGGATGAATTGGTCATGAAAACCACACCAACCAGTGAAGAGAAAGAAGTCTCTCGATAAGACCAAGCCCCAGACCCAGGTCATATTTATTAGAGAATATTGAAATAAGGAGATACACAGAGTGGCAATGTCAGTCATTAGTCATCGGGGCAGCACACAAGAGTAAATGGGGGACGCTGGTAATTGTTACTGGGTTAGCAGATAGTACATACAGTCTGTAATGCTCCCCAATGGGTGTAGCGGGTGGGCCAAGTAAGTGGGAAGGCATGAGGGTACAATCGCTCATCCTATGGTACACAAGTCATGATTAGAGCAGCAGCCGGTAATGGGAATGGGTGACCCTCACAGGTGAATCCAGAGTCGTGGGTGCAGCGACTCAGGGGAGGTAGTTACAGGGGTTTAAGGGTTCCCCCTCCCCCGCGTGGGTGCGTGGACCACATGGGCCTCCTAGTTACTGGCGTGGCCGGTGAGGTTCGGTGTAGAATGTCCCTGGACCCGGATAGTTCCGAGACCATTAAACGTCCATGAGTCGCGCAGTAGGACGGCCCACCCCACAGCCCTAATAGCAAGCGTTCGTTTACAGGGGCCCAGGCGCCTAGCGCCGCCGACGATAGGGCGTCGGTGTAATACCCCCTCTAGATCTTACCGCACAAATCACGCTGTTGCCAATGACCTTTAATCTTAAAGAATCTAAAGGTTATTCATAAAAGGAAAAAGATAAGGATGAGAGCTAGAATTGGTTAAATGGAATCACATTACATACAGTACTGGCAAAGTCTCGTTCAGCTTGTAGCAGTATGAGAGTAAACTGCAGCAGTAAATCCAGTCGCTGGAACATCCCTCGCTGGGTATGGGTCATCAAGTCCTTGTGTAGGCGGCTAGTCTTGGAGCAAAGTCCCCAGAGTAGAGCAAGAGCAGGACTGAAGACAAAAAATGGAAGAATGAGGCATCAGCGTAATAGACTTTTCCAGTGGTAGGAACACTCCTTTTCTACGAGTGGCAAAGTTACAGCAAAGGATTGGCAGCACATGGGCCAGTTTTCTGCAACCCTCGCTGAGTCACAAGGCGTCCGCCTTCTGCTCGAGGTCAATTGTGAAGTTGATGCCGAATGGGCCATCAAGCAGGCTAAGTCAGTACTGCCACCCAAGCTTGTCGGAGACTTTTTCCAGAACACAGAACAAGTTGATACAGGACAATGACACAGCCAATAGTCATTAACTTCAACACAGAAATGATACGACACACAGACAGCATAACAACCAGAACGCCGAGACCGGATCTTGGACACCTTATATGACCCCCTTTACATAGAATTTGGTGCCACTACAGAACCTTGGTTGCAACCCATGTTCTATATGGTCCCAGTTTATATCAATAACGTCACATGGGGCCCCATTGAAACTGTTTGAATTGGGCCCTGGACTTCCTAAAGCCTGCCTTGTTCCCCATGTTTCTCCCCCCCTACCCCGTTCCTCACACCTTCTTATCGACTGCTGCAAATGGCCCACTTTCATTACCAGGACAAAATGATTTTTTCTCTCTGGCTGGTATTAGCTCCCCTAACTGATCCCTCTCGTTAGCCTGTGTACGGTAACACCCACTGTTTCCTGTTCTCTGGGTATATATGTATCTTCCTACTTGATAGACGCCAATCCATAGCCGAGCTTTCTGGATTTCCCTGTAAAGTTCTGAGTCCTGCATGGACTTGTCACTTGCCCAGGTGACTCCAGACTCCATCTTGTAGCTGGTATTCTACATGGGGGAAGAGGTGGGGTTCCACCCAGAAGAGAGAAGTGTCCTGGGAGACCTTCAGGAGAGCCTCTGCACCCCCAGAGGTTACCTGAGAGAAACTGGAACAATGGACGTGCTAAGGCTCGGAGGGGGCATCTCCAGGAGGTGGAGGGGCCTGACCCCGGGAGACAGTGGACCCCTGAGAGGGGCTGTCGCACTGAAAAGGGGCACCCCCCCCCCGGACTGCATGGGGCCACGAGTGGGCCCGACCAGTGAGTCCGTGACAGGTGGCAGGCAGGACATCCTATGTGGATCTGGGACCCCATGTGTAGGGCCGGTAGCAGAGCCCCGGGCGTGGTGCTGGGACCCTGCATATGGGCCTGGGAGCAGAGCCCCGGGCTTGGGTCCAGCAGCCCAGACCTTGCGTGGGGGGGCAGAAGCATAGCCTCAGGCGTGGGGCGGGGACCCCACATGCACAGCTGGGGGCAGAGCCCTGCATAAAACTTGGGGGTGCTGCAGCAGCCCCACACCCTTAGTTCCCGTGCCTATGGGGGCTGAACCTCAAGCGATAATCATGGGAATGAAGGCGTGTGTCCGATGTTACTGTGCTACACGAGTGCACCGCGTGAGGGCTGAACTCTAACGCCACCCTGTGACGTTATAACGTGTAATACAATATCCCATTGAAAGGTGACAGGGCCAGAAAGAGCTAATTACCCCCCAGACTGACCTGCCCCAGGGCCGAGCTTTAGAGCCTGGTTAGGAAGATCTGTCAATAACCAGAGCTGGGAAATGCAGCCGCATTGATAGAGGTAGAAGGGGAGGTGTTAGCTCAGGGCTTGGGATGGCAGCAAACAAGGCTTGTCTATCGCTAGAGCAAGGGCTGGCTCCAGGCACCAGCTAAAGAAGCAGGTGCTTGGGGCGGCCAATACCAAGGGGCAGCATTCTGGCCACTATTGGGACGGCAGGTCCTGGTCTTCGGCGGCAATTCAGTGGCAGGTCCCTCAGTCCCTCTCGGAGTGAAGGACCAGCCGTTGAATTGCCGCTGAAGAGTGGAGCAGCGCAGCTGCACTGCCGCAGAGCCACTCGGGGCAGCAGAAAACCTGGAGCCGGCCCTGGCTAAAGGTATGATTCAAAGATCGAAAAAGGAATATTAGTATTTAGGAGGATATTTGAGAGAAATGGTATTATTGTCTCTGTGTCTCTTTGCAGGTTGTGGTAACCTGTATCTGAACTGTTAATGGGTAAATTACCCTGGGCTAATTGCCAGGATGGTTGGGAGAAGGAGAGTTCAGCCAATTGTTTTCTCAGGCCAAGAGGCCGCTGGAAATGTATGAAAACCCTGGGACACGATCCTGCTTCATCTCAGATCTGCTCTGGGTTTCAAGAGGGGGAAACCTTAAGCCACAAGGATTGAGATCCCCAGTCACTGACTGGAGCCACCCTGAATATGGACATTGGACTGTAACCTCTGGACTATTTCTGAAAGGACTTTTAGCAACTACAAGCTCATCTCTGCTGTGTCTGAACCTCAAGAATTTAATTCAAGTCTGTCTGTAGATTGATCTTTTAACCAACCCTCTCTCTCTCTTTTCTTTCTTAATAAATTTTAGTTTAGTTAATAAGAACTGGCTGTAACGTGTATTTAGAGTAAGATCTAAGTTATCGTTGGACCTGGGTATGTGGCTGATCCTTGGGGGTTGGACGAACCTTTTCTGTTATATGATGAGATGAAATTTTCAGGAATCATCATCATCTCTGCCGTGTGTGTCTGGCCGGAGGCCTGAGGCTGGGCACTTGAAGGGAACTGCGGGGTTTGGATTCTGAGTAGCCAGTGAGGTGCTAGAGAAGCTGTTTGGGGCTGGTTGGTAAATCGAAATACTGGAAGATCCACCAGCTTGTGGGGTTTGTCTGCCCTGGTCTGTTTGCGGCTCACCCTGATTGAGTGACATCTGCTGGCTCCCCCGGGCAGCACCGTCACACACACATAGCTTCACAATGATATGAAACACCAGGATTAACGCTCGGTGAGGCACTGGGGATCCTCGCTGGTACGCGACTGCCCAGGCAGGGGCCCGCACAGCGCTCTGAGGGCAAATAAACATGGTGGAATCAACCAAAGGGGGGATCCCCATTGACACAGAAACGGTCCAGGGGATGGACACCCCACGGTTGGGGTCACCTGCCTCTTGAAACAAGGTCACTGAACTTTGGATGATACAAGCAAGGAGAGAAGCCGTCTCTGGCCTCCATCACAAGACAGACACAAGGGCGCCGAACTCTTGGGAGCTGAGAAATCTGGGTCCTGCAGCCAAGGGCTATGTGTGTTGAGGAAGGGACTGAGGGAAAAGTCGGGGTTGGCAGGAGAGAAACCATCAGGAACGAAGCCTGTATCTTGCTACATGACGTTTTAGACTTTTAGAAGCATTTGCTTCACTTTGTTTTGTTTTACTTGTAAGTCTTTCTTGTGTCCCTCCTTCCACTTGAACACACTCCTGTGTCTACCTTGTTAATACATTTATTTTGTTTTCCTGTGAGCCGGCGCAGTGCCGGGCGTGAGGGGCCGAGCGTGAGGGGCCGGGTGTTTTCAGGCCAGGGCAGTCACTGGGCCTGGTTGTGCGTTTGTGTCTACAGGAACAAGGGACCCCGGGGGGTTCTCTGGACCTTGCAGAGTTCCCAGGGTGGAGAAAGCTGGGGACCGGGTGTGTGTTGGGGTCACCCAGGCTGGGCCTGGCCCCCGGCTGGAGCGACACACACTCCCTGGGGCCGGGTGTGCCCTGCATGCTGCCAGGCTGGCTGTGAGCGGCCCGGGCAGGGAGCTACAATAGCAAAGTGTTGTGAGGCAGCCGGGGGGGTCACAGGGCAGGTGGTGACACCCTCCCCCCCCCATCTGGATGGCACCACGATCGAACTGTGACCGGGCCACCAAACAGGCCTTGCCCCCAACTCTTCAGATGCCACGTCACTGGGCACGTCTCAGGATCCCCAAATCCAAACGAGCCCCAGTGGTCCCAGACTGACCAGGAATTGATTGACGGACCCAGTGGTGAGTTGCAGGGGGATTTTTGGAGAAAAGCTCCAGTTATCGGCAATCAGCCCCACCCATCTCCTGGCGTCGTGGGACCCGGCTCGCTGCAGCTTTGAGGGACTCGCTTGGATTAGAGATCGGGAAGGGGAAGTTCAAATGCCTGGATTTAAACCCCTGATAAGAGAAATTCAGAGAATTTGAAGACGTTGTGGGTGATGCCAAGCAGTGACGGAGGCTTTCCCGTGTATTCTGGAAATGTTTATATTGGGCTTGTGGTTTGGAGCATCAGCTGCAGCTTGGGAGAATTCGTTTTCTCCTTTGAAAATAACAGTATCACGCTGGCCAATAGCATGAGCCAGGAAAGCAAGAGAAACCAGATTCTCCTCTCATATGTAAGTGGTTTGACTTCAGAACTGAGCCGGGTTGGCTTTGTGCAAGAATTCAGAGGCTATTACCCACGGAGACGTAACCTTCAGTTCAACGAGCAGTCTTTGTCACACAGCACATTCAGGCTAAGACTGATACTTCCATATTTCTGAATCTTTGAATGTGACGGAGCAGGGAGGGGCAGAGAGATCTGGGACTGTCCCATGGGAGTTTTACTGGGCCTGTCTGCATGGGGGATGGGAGAGCAGGGGGTGACTTTAGGGGAGGGACGGGACCTGAGCCTGTAACCTGAGCTCAGGAGGGGAGTGGGGCCAGGTGACACCTTTGCCTGGGAAACTGGACAAAGGCTGGGGGAGGGGCTGGGTGAGATGGCTGGTGGGGGTTCAGTTTGGAGCTGGCTGGGGAAATGGAGGGAGCCCCAGGGCTGGGGTCTAAGCTCCCTGCCCCCCAAGATGGACCTGACAAAGGGGGTCCTGTTGTCTGTACCTACAAGCAGGGCCGGCTTTACACTGATTCCCCTGATTCCCCAGAATCAGGCCCTGTGCCGAAGAGGGCCCAGCATCCACACCTAAGGGGGCCCTGCTCCGGGGGTCTTCGGTAGCATTTCGGAGGTGGGGGGGTCCTTCTGTGCCACGGAAGACCCGGAGCGGACCCTGTGCCGCCGAGGCCCCGGACCACTGCTGAGTATTCCAATCGGCCCCCCGGGTCATAAAGCCGGCCCTGCCTGCAATCCCTGCTTGGGACTGCTCCTGTTGGCTAATAAACCTTCCGTGTCACTGCCTGGCTGAGAGTCCCGGGGAATCGCAGGGAGTGGGAGTGCGGGGCCCTGACTCCCCCACAAGCCATGACATTGAATAATCTATAATTCTTGAATATTCATTACACTGATCACAGGGACACATCTCTTATCTCATAAAAATAAGAGAAAGAAAAGGCTTCTCACAGAGACTGCACTGGTCACCGTGCCTGAGCTGCTGAAGGCAAACACACTGTCCTAGCTGTGGGTTTCTCTCTTTCTCTCTTTCTCTTGCGTGCGTGCAAAAAAATGTGCACTTCGTTCCAGACACAATTTGTGTAGCTTCAACTTCCAGCCCTGAGATCATGTTCGACCTTCCGCTATGGGATTGAAGAGTCCGGTGTCCTGTATTCCCTATATATGGGTCCTTACAGAAGGCAACCTTGTCACCCCTTAAGCGTCTCTGTTATACTAAATCCACTGGGTTCTTGTGTCTAGCTAGAGGCATGTTTTCTAACCTTTAGTAGTTTTCTAATCCTTTAATCCATCTTCTCTGTCTGAACCCACTTCAATTTATCAACCTCCTTCCTGACCTGTGGGCCCCAGAACCGGACCCAGAATTCCAGCAGCCAAGGACAGGGGTAAAAGAACCTCTCAGCTCCTACCTGAGATTCCCGTTTCTGCAGCCCAGGATCGCACTGGGAGCTCATATTCAGCTGATTCTCCACCATGACCTCAAAATCTTTTTCAGTCCCTGCTTCCCAGGTGAGAGTCCCCCGCCCTGTATGCCCAGCCGGCAGCTCTGCCCCTAGACCAGAGCTCGACATGTGCCTGCCTTCCCAAGCCATCCAGGTCGCTCTGTCCCTATTCTTTACCTGTTCTGTGTCTGCTGCAAACTTCCTCAGAGATGACTTTGGGTTTTCTTCCAGGGCACTGCTAAAAATATTAAATAACGCAGGGCCCAGACCCCATCCCGGTGGGACCCCCTGAGAAGTAAACATGTTGAGTGATGATATTCCATTTAGAATTACATTTGGAGACCTATGCGTTAGCCAGCGCTTAATCCATTTACTGTGGGCCATGTTAATTTTATACTGTTCTAGCTTTTTAATCAAAAAGTCATGCTGTACCAAGCCGAATGCCTTACAGAAGTCAAAGTCCATTATGTCTGTGCAGTTACCTTTATCAGGCAGACTTGTAAGCTCATTGAAGAGTGAAATCGGGTTTGTTTGACAAGATCTATTTCCATAAAAGCTACTTGGGGAGGGTGTTTGCAGCAGGTAGCGAGGTGCTAGGGCTCTCCCCACAGTCTTACATGGACAGAACTTAGCAGCTCGCACGATGGCTGAAAGCTAATTGGAAGAGTGGAGGCTCAAGCGGGGCTGTGGAGCGTGGGTGCTAATTGCCAGCTTTAATTCCCAGCCCTGACTGAGCCTGCACCTGCGAGTGTGTTAACTGTTCACTTTCCAACGTGAAATGCTCGCACGCGCTGGCAGAGACATCGAGGGGAATGAAAAAGCCAAGCCCAACTAAGCAGATAATTTGATGGTGTTTTTGAAAACTCTGGACTTTGGGGCTAATCTCAGGCTTCCTGGGGGTCTGACTCAGGATTTGTGATCCCTTGTGGTTGGCAAGGCTGTGGGGTCGCCACTCTGGCCAGGGAAACTGGCTGATTTTGGGGGAAATGGGAAAAGCTGCCATGAGCGCTGGGTTTCCCAGTCAGGGCCCCCACCCCCAGCGCACAGATAGCCCCGCCCGTGCAGTAGGTGTTGGGGGTGTGAGGGTTGGCATAGCAAGACGTGTGGAGCCTGGCCTGGCACTTGTGTTCCCCAGCCGGGCCCTTGCACTGCAGGGAGCATGCGGTGTCTGTTCCCCTCACATGTCTCCCGCGGCTGCAGCTGCCTCTCGGAGCCGGCCAGGGGGCTGGGCCGCAGTGGCTCCCTCGGCCTTGCGGCTAATATGGAAAGGCCCGGGGCCCCGGCTATCTTTGCAAGTGGAGCTGAGCTGTGCGGGTCCGCGCACTCGGCTCTGAGTGGGGGAGGCAGGCCAAGGAATGTGACACATCAGAAGGCAGCTGCTCTTCAGGAGAGGGGGCAGACAGAGCTCGGTTCTGCTGGGCTCCACAGAGCTTGGGGGGGACCCCAAGGTCTGAGGCCAGAGGGAGCCTGCAGCAGGGGTCGGGGGCTGCAGGAAGCCACGCCCCAGGTAGGCAGAGGAGCAGGTGCTGGGTCACGGAGCGGAGTGGGGGTCGATCTCGGCACGGTGCAGCTCCCGGCTTGGCGTGCGGCGTGGGCCCCCTCTGCACGTCTGGCTCCACTGTGCAGGCAGCAACCTGAGACCCAGCCTAAAAATAACCCTGCATTCACCCCCGGAGCTGCGACCTTCGGGGCTTCGTCTGGCTGGGCAGGCACCGAACCGAACGCCACCTGCACCGGGCAGCGGCCTTTCCTCCTCTCGCCCCCCGGCATGTGCCCAGCGGCCAGGGGCAGCTCCAAGCACTAGGCTGTGCGGCAAGAGGGAGAAACGGATCGTGGGGGCTGCCCGGGGGTCCAGCTGCAGCTGCCTTGAGTCCAGGGCCCTGGGGACAGGCTCGGCAGGGTGCAGGGCTGCAACGGGAACCCCAGTGAGGGTTGAATTCAGCGGCCACGAGCCATGCACCAAGCCCAGGCGCAGAGCAAGAAAAGCACATCTGGGGAGGAGGCCGGGGGGCTGGCACGCACACTGGAGAGGCCTGGAGTGGCCCCTCCAAGTCCCGGCATCCCCCTGAAGCGCGCCAAGGTCACGACGGTGCCCGAAGCGGGGGCGGCTCGCCCAGCAGCCCCGGTGTTTGTGCGGAAGCTGAAGAACGCAGCCATTGGCACCGGCTGCGACATTCGGCTGCGAGTGGCTGTGGTTGGGAGCCCCCTGCCCCGCCTGCGCTGGTACAAAAACAAGGCACAAATCCCCCCACGGGGAGAGGAGTACGGCACCCTGTGGATCCGCGACAGCAAGCTGGAGGACGCCGGCGTCTACACCTGCGTGGCCCAGAATGAGCAGGGTGAGGCCATGACGAGCGCTGTGCTGGCCATCATCGATATGGAAGGTAAGGTGGAGGGAGCAGGATCTGAGGCCAGGGGTGAGCGTGTGTGTACACAGGGGACCCTGCCCGATGCAGCTGCCTCTGGGGTGGGACACAACACCTCTTACCAGCCACACGGCCACACTGGGTATCCAAGTGGAACTGCCGGAGCCGAGCTTTGCCACGTGAATTTGCACCACAGCCACAGGTCCATACGTTGTAGGCGATGCCCCAGGAGAGCTCTGAGCAGCTAGCGTGTGGGGATGGAGCAGCTGGCCCGGGGCAGGGCTGAGGCCTGTTGTCATACTGGTGAATGTGGCCCTATGGGGCTGCAGACGAGGCGCTGGCATGGGGAAGCCATGCGGCCGACTGTGGTGAGAGACTGGGAGAGCTGGGTTGGGGGAAGGGGACCTGGGAGGCCGGTGCAGGGAGCTGAAAGCCAAGTGCTGGGGCAGGAGAGAGACAGCGCGGTGCAGCAGTTACTGGGGAAGCCAGTGGCATGCGGTGCCAGCCAGACACCGCAGCCCCAATGCACCTTCCAGCTGGCACGGCGAGGGGGGTGGGGCCAGCTGAGCCCCACATGGAGCTGCCCCAGTTAGAGCAGCAATGCCCAGGGGGGCCTTCTGGAAAACGAGCCCCCCACCCCCCGCTGCTGGCTAAGACCTGTGCACCAAGCCCTGATCTGAGTCCCAGCCAGGTTGCTGCACCTCATGGTGCCCCCCCGGCCCTGAGCTACCAGAGCCGGGTGCCATGGGGGGTGGGGGTTAACACCCACAGGGGGGCTGAGACAAGTGCCAGACAGCAGAGCCCATTGGCCAGAACCAGCATGGGCCATACCCATTGATCAGTTATGGTGGGGGAGGGGCACTCTGCAGTGGGTGGTGCTCATTGATCAGTCACCGTGGAGGAGGGGGTGTCACTGCAGTGGGCAGTGCCCATTGGTCAGTCACCGTGGGGGAGGGGGTGTCACTGGAGTGGGTGGTGCCCATTGGGTCAGTTACAGAGTGGGAGGGGCACACTGCAGTGGGTGGTGCCATTGGTCAGTCACCATGGGGGAGGGGGTGTCACTGCAATGGGCAGTGCCCATTGGTCAGTTCCAGTGGGGGAGGGGTGTCACTGGAGTGGGCAATGCCCATTGGTCAGTTCCAGGGGGGGAGGGGCACACTGCAGTGGGTGGTGTCCAGTGGTCAGTTATGGTGGGGGAGGGGCACCCTGCAGTGAGTGGTGCCCAGTGGTCAGCTGCTTGCTGTGCCCAGTGTTCCTAGGGGGCACATGCCACTGGCCGCCCCCTGGGTGTCAGGGAAGCAGGCAGCTGGGGGGCTGCTTGGCACTGTGTGCTGTGATCCCGGGGCAGCCAGCCCCTGGCGGTCTGGGGCTTGCAGGGGGTGCGGCTGGCTGAGAAGGACCCCGGCCTGCCTGGCTCGGGGATCCTGGCAGGCCCTTGGTGTACCTCCGAATAAGGGCCAGTCCAGCACAGGTGGGCCTAGCACTGCCCGGCGCAGCCCCCTTCCCAGCGCGGGACCTGGCTGCCGCCCGCCTGCCTGGCCCAGCGCCTGGGCTTTGATCTGCAGCCGGGGTGAGGAGCAGGACTGGGGCCGTGCTGCCATGCCGAGCAGCTGGGAGCCTGGTGAGCAAATGGGGCATGGCAGGGTTAGGAGTCATGCCCCCCCGGTGACTCCTCCTGCAATGGGGGCTGCTGTGGAGACAGGTGGGGGTAGCTTCTGCCTTGCTGACCCCACTGCTGTCGCCATGTCAACGTGAAGGGGCAGGATTGGGGAGGGTCCAGGCCTCCAATCCCCAGCGCTGCTTCACGCCCCTATGTCCCTGTCCCTCCCCACAGGGTCCCTGACAGCATGTGGGGAATACCCCTGTGCCCGCTGCCTGGGGACCCCAGGGGATTCGGCTCCCAGGGTGGCACAGGCCCTGGCAGTGCTGCCCCTCCCTGGAGGCTCCCTGTGGGGCTTAGAGAGGCTGCGCTGGGCCTGGTCTGCTGGCAGGAGCTCAGAGTCCCAGCCCAAGGGAGGGCAGCCTGGGGTGTCCTTGCCGGCAGTGCCTGGCCTCAGGAGATGGGCAATGGGACAGGGTCCTAGCTCAGCTGCACCGAGCTCCCTGTGGTGAGGGTCAGCCTGTGGGAGGGACATAGCACCCTGGCAGAGAGCCATCGCAGGCCTGCCGCGCCCAAAGACGGGCAAAGGAAAGAGGTGAGGGGTGCCCACCTGGGGCAGGGCTGGGGGGCGGGCGCTGCAGTGGAGAGAGGGGAAGAGGAAACGGCTTCACACTGCTACGCTGTGGGGCAGGTGGGAGCATGCCTGGCGCTGGGAGGATGGGGGGCACCATGTGCTACAGGGTTATTCTTCGTGCCCTGCCAAGTTCACAGCCATGAAAAATGCGTCACAGATCATGAAATCTGGTTTCCTCCTGTGAGATCTGGTCCTTTGTGTGCGTCTACCCTGTACTGCACTGATTTCAGGGGGGAGAGATTGGGGGCCTGACCCAGAAGGGAGCTGCGGGGGTGGGTGGTCACAAGGTTACTGTAGGGGGTTGCAGAATTGCCACCCTTACTTCTGCGCTGACGTCAGGGCTGAGCAGCCAGAGAGCAGCAGCTGTTAGCCGGGCACCCAGCACTGGAGGCGGTGCCCTGCCAGCAGCAGCGCAGCAGCGAGGGTGGCAATGCCCCATCCTGTGCCAGCCTCGCTGCTGCGCTGCTGCTGGTGGTGGCTCTGCCTACGGGGCTGGGATCCCGGCCTGCAGCCGCCGCTCTCCGGCTGCCCAGCTCTGAAAGCAGAGCTACCAGCAGCAGCGCAGCAGTGAGGGTGGCAATGCCCCATCCTGTGCCAGCCTCGCTGCTGCGCTGCTGCTGGTGGTGGCTCTGCCTACGGGGCTGGGATCCCGGCCTGCAGCCGCCGCTCTCCGGCTGCCCAGCTCTGAAAGCAGCGCCACCACCAGTAGCAGCACAGACGCAAGGGTTGAAGTTTTGCAACCCCCCCTACAATAACCTTGTCCCCCTCCAACGCCTTTTTGGGTCAGGACCCCACAGTTACACGATGACATTTCAGATTTAAATGGCTGATATCATGAAATTTACGATCTTTAAAATCTTGTGGCCGAGTAATTGACCAACATGGACGTGAATTTGGTAGAGCCCCGGTTGTTCTAGATCTAGTGGGGGAGGGGATGGCTGTACTGCCTTGAGGAGGCTGAGGGGGGGCGTGTTATACTGTGGAGACTGTGGGGTGGACTGCAGGGGACCATGCCTCACACAGTGTCATAGGGAGTGGGGGTGGGGGGCCCTGTGTTGTGGGGTGACTATGCCTGCAGTGCGGAGAGACCGTGTGTGGCCCTGTGGCGTGGGGGGCCCGTGCCTGCAGTGTGCAGGTAGCAGGGGGGGCTGTGCCTGCAGTGTGGGGGAAGAAGTGGGGGCCCTGGGGGGCCCTGTGTCATGGGGGGACCATGCCTGCAGTGTGGGGGAAGCTGGAGGAACCGTGGGTGGCTTTGTGTTGTGGGGGGACCATGCCTGCAGTGCGGGGGAAGTGGGAGGGGGCCATGGGTGGCCCTATGTCATAAGGGAACTGTGCCTGCAGTGCGGGGGAAGTGTGTGGGGGACTGTGGGGGACCCTGTGTCTTGGGGGTACCATGCATGCAGTGTGGGGGTAGTGTTTCTGGGGGCCCATAGGGGGGCCTGTGTCGTGTGGGGGAAGTTTGTGGGGGGCCCTGTGTTGTGGGGGGACCGTGCGTGCAGTGTGGGGGTAGCGGGGGGGGGCTGTGCCTGCAGTGTGCGGGAAGAAGTGGGGGCCCTGGGGGGCTCTGTGTCATGGGAGGATCATGCCTGCAGTGCGGGGGAAGTGTGTGGGGGGCTGTGGGGGGTCCTGTGTCATGTGGGGACCATGTGTGCAGTGTGGGGGAAGGGGGGGGACCGTGCATGGTCACGAGGGGGCTTGTTACTGTAAGCTCTGTCTGTGCACGGCACGCGGAAGACGCCTGGTCTGTCATGGGTGGGGGCACCTTGCACGGAGGCGGATGGCTCTCCCTGTGGTGCTGTGTGTGCCTGGCTCCCCCCTCGCCCGTGCGGCTCCGGGTGACGCTGGCTTGGTGCCCCTGACACGGTTCCTGCTGGCCTGGTGCAGTTGCCTTCACTCAGGATTATAAGCGGGTGACCCGGTGAGGTGGCCCTTCGGAGCCGCGTCTCTGAGGAGCGGAGCAGCTGGGATGCCCTCCCTGACACCAGCTTTGAAAGTCGTCCTGCCTGGCTGCTCTCGCTGAGATCCGGGCCTGCCGGCAGCATGGAGTGAAAAGCCGTCACCGCAGCTGGGGTGCCAATCCTGGCCGGACTGGCCTGGAGCTTTCAGCATGTGCTGTAATTGTTAATTCAAGATTGAGCTTTAACTCCTGAGACTCCCGGGTTGGCAACGTTACAGCAGGGGCTGCTTCAGAAGGGGGCCCCGGGGCTGCGTGGAGCATGCAGGGGTCTGCACAGGGCCTGGGGCTAGCAAGGGGCAGCAGGCGGGGCGGGGGCTAGTGGAGTCCATGGAGAGCTCGGGCACTGAGCTCCTGAGAGGTGCAGGGGCCGGCGGGACCTGGTGCTTCTCAGTGCAATGGGCACGAGAAGGGGGCAGCACCGTGCCCTGCCCGTGCTGGGAGGGCAGGAGGCTGCGGAGAAGGGAGCTGCGGTAGCCAGAGCGAGTGGAGGCGAGGGAGCGGGAGCCAGGCCAATGCCAGTGCTGTTTACTGGAAGAGCTGGGGAGGCTGGTGCTGGGTTGGGGGTTCCTCTCGCCACCCCACCCCCCGCTTTCAACTGTGGGCCCCCAGCTGACGGAGGTGGAGATTCACCGCGTGAGGGGCAGCTGAAGGGAGATGTAGGGAATGCCCTGCTGGGGCAAATGCCCGGAGACATGCCCCTGCCGGTGTGTGTCTGACTGGGCTGGGTCTGGCCTGGGACAGCGGGGAGCCTGATTCTGCCGGCCCTGTGCCATGGGCATCACTCACATCTGGGCACCGTGAGGATCCCGCACACCCAGCTGGGAGTTCCGCCCTCGTGGACCCTGGTGCCTTTGATGCTCTCCCTGGCTGGGCTGAATGAGACCGAAGTGGCAGGCAGGAGGCTGGGACCCCCGGCTCTCCCCGTGGACTGACTTGAGGGGCTGCCTGAACAGGGTGAAGGGGAGGGTGGGTGTCGATGTGCCCAGCTCCAGGGCAGAGCTTGTGGCTCTCGCTGTGGGATGCGTGGGCCAGGCTGGCAGGTCCTGCTCAGTGAGTGGCAGCCGCCGGGTGCCTAGATCCAGGACAGGGCGAGTTGTAATACAGACAAAACTACACAGGATCTTTTCAGGGGGCAAGACAAAGATGCCCCATTTATTATGAGAACAATCTGATTTATGACCAATCACTAATATCTTAATCCTTATACACACACATTATACCTAATCCCCACACACCCACACACACACCCCCATCAGATGTTCTGCAGCTGCTGCTGGACATAGCTTGAGTTCGTGGCTTGATTTTGCAGCTTGGGTCCGTAGCTTGTGGCGGTAACTGGCCAGGAAAGCCAGGCGCAAGGACGAGCTGGGTCTCTGCTGGGCCTGCACCGATGTCCTTCCATGTTGGCAGCAGAACGTTACTCTCTAAAGTCTCCCATCTCACCCATCCTTTGTGTGGGCTTTAGTTTGAATCCGGGCTATTAGTTTGAATCCCGGAGTCTATCCTCCGGATTGGCTCTTGCTGTGGCACTGGAGCCCCGTCGTGGGTTTGGTGATTGATCACGCCGTCAATATGAAGGACGCTGACTTTCAGCATGGGACCGTGGTGGCTTTGATCTTCCTTCCATTGTACTTTTCTTTTTAGGTGTGGACTCTGCTTACTTTTGGTTTAGGGCTTCCTTGTGCATCTTCAGTCCGCTGGGGTTTTGAACTTTATTATCATGAGAACAGCCTGGGAGCTTAGGAAGGTTGAGATTTCCATCATTCCATACAGTGCCTCAGGTCACACATCTACAACTAAAACTAAGATTACAGCAGGCGTTTGCAATACTGGAAAGGTTGGAGGAAACTTTTACCAAAATTGGAGTGAGGCGTTTTAAAGATTGGGGATTTGCATTACAAGTAATGGCCAAACAGTGAGAAACTGAAGTTACAAGTGCTAGGCAGTGTTAGTAGAATTGAATGTGAAGCAATCAGACAAGTTCCATATAATTAAAAGGTAGAGAGAAGACAATTAGAATGCACATGCATCTCATTGAATCATTCTAGGCAGGAGTTAACAGGAGCATCTTGCCTCGTCGGCAGTCTATACGTCTTGCTGTGTCACTGCCTCTGAGGTTGGTGATTGATCACCCGTCAATTGCAGGCGTGACTTTCAGCCTGGGACCTGGCTTTGATCTTCCTTCGTATGTACTTTTCTTTTAGGGTGGACTCTGCTTACTAGTCTATACGTCTTGCTGTGTCACTGCCTCTGAGGTTGGTGATTGATCACCCGTCAATTGCAGGCGTGACTTTCAGCCTGGGACCTGGCTTTGATCTTCCTTCGTATGTACTTTTCTTTTAGGGTGGACTCTGCTTACTTCTCCCCGCCGCCTTCCCAGGCTGCAGGGTAAATCCTTGGGGGCAGGGGGCACATGGATACACGTCCCCCCCCAGCCTCCAGAACCTCGCCCCAGACCCTGGCCTCCCCCTGGCCCTGGCCTTTTCCTCGCTGCGCCTGCTCTGGCCCCAGTGACGCCTGCCCCGGGGGGCTGCCCGGCCCTTGGCCAGCACCCATCCCAGGCTCTAGAGTGGGTCAGCTGCAGGGCCAGACATTGCCTGAGTGCCAGGGCTCCAGTGCCACCTTCTGCACATGGGCCCCATCGTGTCCCCCCACATTACTGCCCTGGGCCCCCACCCCAGTTACTGCCTGGGGCCCTGTCCCCCCATCCCTCCTGGTTACTGCCCGGGGCCCTGTCCTCTTCTCCCCCTCTCCCCGGTTACTGCCCAGGGCCCTGTCCTCCTGTTCCCCACTCCCCGGTTACTGTCCAGGGCCCTGTCCCCCCATCCCTCCTGGTTACTGCCCAGGGCCCTGTCCTCCTGTCCCCCACGCCCCCCCGGTTACTGCCCAGGGCCCTGTCCTCCTGTCTCCCCATCCCCCCCCAGTTACTGCCCAGGGCCCTGTCTTTCTGTCCCCCCATCATGGAGTCCCCGGGCGATGCTCTGGAACTGCTCCCCACAAAGCCAGGCAGGACTCTGGGGAGCCTCCTGTCCCTCGGAGCAGACTGTCTGCAGGGCAAGAAGCTCCCACGGCTTCACCTCCTGGGTCTCTCCTTGGAGCATTCAGCATATGCCCCTCCATGCGCTTCCCACAGCGAGTCCACCCCAGCGGGGTTCTGGGGAAGCCAGGGGGTCCTGCACCCCCCACTTCACAGGGAGGCCAGAGCCCCATTGGGAGGTCAGAGCCCGTCTGGGCTCCCCTCCATTTCCCCAGCCAGCTCCAAACTGAAACTCTCCAGCCGTCTCACCCACATCATCACCTGGGCTGCAGGCTGCGTGGGGCAGAAGTTGCTGTTCTCTGGGCACAGATAACCTCAGTGCCAGGGAAAGGGCCCTGCCATGCAGCTTGCCCCTTCCTCCCTTTGGGGTCACCCCCTCAGCTCCTTGCATGCCCACTCCGCGGTCCCCCCACTCGCTGCTGAGCCAGCGAGACCCAGCTAGCGCCTGTCTCCCCAGCCCCGTTTGTGATTTCTCTTGCTTCTTTCTGAATCTGAATTTATCAGCATCTCCAGTGCGTCGGGTTCCAGAGCTGAGGGCGAGACCCCAGCTGGCTGGAGACAGCCTCAGGGTGCCTCCAATTCCGGCTCAGCCTCAAATCTAACCACACCTGAACGCCAGGCACCCTTTTGTGCCAGCTCCTCTCCCTGACCCCCCCGCCCGCTGGCCCCCCGGCCCCACTGTCTTGTCCTGCCAGTGGTTGTGGTTTGCAGGCGTGCTCTGTTCCCCGATCCCCTGGCCTGGTGGGCGCTGTCGCTCTCTGGCGCAGGGTCTCGCTTGGGCGTGACATGGGATGTATGGACCAAGGGGATTGTTTCCGGTGGCAGTGTCCATGGGCATGCTCAGCGCCCCAAGGATCTGCCGCTTGCTCCCCGCTTGGCTGGACTTGGCCAGAGCTCGCTGCCAGCTGCCCTCCTGCCTGAGCCGGTGCTGCCGATTTCTCTTCTCTCCTGTGCCTGGGCCCTGCCCTTTGGTGGGACTGAACTCCTGCCCGGCTCCTCCCTGGCTGCCCTCAGGACAAGGGGCCAGAGCACCGCCAGCACCATAAGAACATGAGAACGGCCATACTGGGTCAGATCAAGGGTCCATCCAGCCCAGTGTCCTGCCTACCAACAGTGGCCAATGCCGCGTGCCCCAGAGGGAGTGAACCTAACAGGCAATGATCCAGTGATCTCTCTCCTGCCATCCATCTCCATCCTCTGACAAACAGAGGCTAGGGACACCATTCCTTACCCATCCTGGCTAATAGCCATTAATGGACTTAACCACCATGAATTTATCCAGTTCTCTTTTAAACACTGTTATAGCCCTAGCCTTCACAACCTCCTCAGGCAAGGAGTTCCACAAGTTGACTGTGCACTGCGTGAAGAAGAACTTCCTTTTATTTGTTTTAAACCTGCTGCCCATTAATTTCATTTGGTGACCCCTAGTTCTTATGTTATGGGAACAACTAAATAACTTTTCCTTATTCACTTTCTCTACATTACCCATGATTTTATAGACCTCTATCATATCCCCTCTTAGTCTCCTCTTTTCCAAGCTGAAAAGTCCTAGCTTCTTTAATCTTTCCTCATATGGGACCCGTTCCAAACCCCTAATCATTTTAGTTGCCCTTTTCTGAACTTTTTCTAATGCCAGTATAGCTTTTTTGAGATGAGGAGATGTGACAGTGCTGCCCGTGGGAGCCAGCTGAGGTCACTCAATTAGGGTGAATTGCAAACAGAACAGGACAAACAAACCCTAGAAGCTGTTGGTTATTCCAATACTTAGATTTACCAACCAGCCCCAAACAGCCTACAATACCTCACTGCTTACAGAAGTCCAAACCCTGCAGTTCCCTTCAAGTGCCCAGCCTCAGGCCTCCGGTAAGACACACACAGCAGAGATGATGGTGATTCCTGAGAATCTTATTTCATCATATAAAATAAAAGGTTCTTCCAACCCCAAAGGATCAGCCACAAACCTAGGTCCAATGATAACTTAGATCTTACCCAAAATACGCTTTACAGCCAGTTCTTATTAACTAAACTAAAATTTATTAAGAAAGAAAAGAGAGAGAGAGTTGGTTGACAGATCAATCTACAGATAGACTTGAATTCAATTCTTGAGGTTCAGACACAGCAGAGATGAGCTTGTAGTTGCCAAAAGTCCTTTCAGAAATAGTCCAGAGGTTACAGTCCAATGTCCATATTCAGGGTGGCTCCAGTCAGTGACTGGGGATCTCAATCCTTGTGGCTTAAGGTTTCCCCCTCTTGAAACCCAAAGCAGATCCGAGATGAAGCAGGATCGTGTCCCAGGTTCTTATACATTTCCAGCGGCCTCTTGGCCTGAGAAAACAATGGGCTGAACTCTCCTTCTCCCAACCATCCTGGCAATTAGCGCAGGGTAATTTATCCATTGAACAGTCAGATACAGGTCACCACAACCTGCAAAGAGACACAGAGACAATAATACCATTTCTCTCAAGTATCTTCCTGAATGTTAATACTCCTTTTTTGATCTTTGACTCAAAGCTCTAGCGATAGACAAGCCTTGTTTGCTGCCATCCCAAGCCCTGAGCTAACACCTCCCCTTCTGCCTCTACCAATGCGGCTGCATTTCCCAGCTCTGGTTATTGACAGATCTTCCTAACCGGGCTCTAAAGCTCGGCCCTGGGGCAGGTCAGCCTGGGGGGTAATTAGCTCTTTCTGGCCCTGTCACCTATGGGATATTGTATTACACTGCCTATATCATTCCAGGGAGACCACAATCTGTTTACGACAGTATTTCGAGATGTGGGCGCGTACACTGCATTTCTATACGGGCAATAAGATATTCTCCCGTCTTATTCTCTATCCCTTTTTTAATGCTTCTTAACTCTGTTTGCTTTTCCACGTTCGACCCGCCTCTGCGCACTGCGTGGACGATCTATGCCGAGACTGTCCATGGATGACTCAAGATCTTTGCCTGATTAGTTGTAGCTAACATTAGCCCCCATCATATTGTATGTATAGTTGGGGTCTATTTTTCCCATGTGCATTACTTTACATTTAGCCACATGAATTTCATTGCCATTTTTACTGCCCAATCACTTAGTTTTGTGAGATTCTGTTTCGAAGTTCTTCATGTCTGCTTTTGGTTGTTTAAGCTTATCTGCATGCGTTTCGTATCTTCATCTGATCACGGATCCGCCGGGCGCTATGCTTCTAGGAACTGCTTCCCACAAAGCTCAGGCAGGACTTTAAGAGGGAGTCCTCTCCCTTGGAGCAGATCTTGTCATGGGCAAGCGCTACACGTCTTTCACGTCCTGGGGTACTCTCTTGGAGCATCCAGCATCCTCTGCCCCTCCGTGCGCTTCCCACAGCGAGCCCACCAGCGGGGTTTCTACCTCGCGGGTGAAGCTTATGCTAGGGTCTGCACCCTCACTTTGCAGTAGACGTGACTCTTAGCCACCAGTAAACAGAGGTTTGTTAGATGACAGGAACAGAGGGGTCTTAAGCCAGAGCTTATAGATTACAGGTGAACCGGGATTCCCTCTTTGCTGGGTCCATTCTGGGGGAGACATGTGAAGCCAGACCCCCAATTACTGCGTCTGCAATTCACTGCCTCGTCCCCAGCCAGCTCCGATAACAACCCCCTCAGCCCCTCCTTTTGCTCATCCCCCTTTTCCCGGGCAGGAGGTCACCTGATCTCTTTTGGTCTCCAACACGCCTTCCAGTCGACATCTTTGCAGGGGAGGGGCCAGGAGCAGAGTGCCAGGCATTTTAGGGGCAGGCCCCTTCCTTCTGCCAGCAATTACACACCTTTATTCCCACTAGATACTTAAGACTGCCTTAGGGGACCACTTGAGGCACAAACACTAGTCATTTTTAGAGGCAACTTGAAGAACATTTCCCGAGTTCGTTCCAGTTTATTCATGCTGCAAACTTTGCCACCTCACTGTTTACCCCTTTTCTCTGGTGATCATTTTGTGAGTAAGCTTGAATAGATTGGTGCCTAGGACTAGACCCATTGTGCGGGTAACACCAGTAGTTTACCCCTCCCCTCTCCATTCTGAGAATTTACCATTAATTCCTACCCTTTATTCCCTGTCTTTTAACCAGTTCTGAATCGATGAAAGGACCTTCCCTTTTATCCCATGACAGCTTAATTTATGTAAGAGCCTTTGGTGAGGGACCTTGCCAAGGGCTTTCTGGAAATCTAAGTACACTATGTCCACTGGATCCCCCTTGTCCACGTTTGCTGACCCCTTCAAAGAACTCTAATAGATTAGTAAGACACGATTTCCCTGTACAGAAACCATGTTGACTTTTGCCCAGCAAGTTATGTTCTTCTAGGTGTCTGACAATTTTATTCTTTACTATTGTTTCGACTAATTTGCCTGGTTCTGACATTAGACTTACTGGCCTGTAATTGCCGGGATCACCTCTAGCTCACTTTTTAAATATTGGTGTTACATTAGCTATCTTTCAGTCCTTGGGTACTGAAGCCGATTTAAAGGACAGGTTACAAACCTTAGTTAATAGTTCCGCCACTTGACATTTGAGTTCTTTCAGAACTCTTGGGTGAACGCCTTCGGGTCCCAGTGACTTGTTAATGTTGAGTTTATCAATTAATTCCAAAACCTCCTCTAGTAACACTTCAATCTGTGACAGCTCCTCAGATTTGTCACCTACAAAAGCCGGCTCAGAAGCTTCGCCCAATCCCCCCCCGACTCCAGGTTAGTCCTGCCTTTCTCCGGCCGGCCCAGCCCCCCCATAGCAGCCCTCACTTGTGCTGCGTCAGCTTTGCTCCCTGGAGCTGGACCCAGCCTGGGTGTTCTGGCTGCGCAGTACACTTGCCTTGGCCTGCTGTCCGGGGCCCTCGGTCCCCTCTAGGCTGTGCAGCTGCATAGCCAGCTACAAAGGGCCGTGTGGCCACAGGGCCCTGGAGAGGAGAGAGGTAGTGGGTGGGCGGGGAGCAGGTTGGGGCATGCAGGGAGGCTGCTCCCCTGGCCCCAGAGCTCCTGCTGCTGGCAAGGGAGGGCTGGCGGGGAGTCCTCTGGCCCCAGCACTGGGGCAGCCTGCTCCCCAAACTCCTCATCCCCAGCCCCACCCCAGAGCCTGCACCCCCAGGCAAAGGCTTCACCCCCTGCACCCCAACACTCTGCACCAGCCCTGATCCCCCTCCTGCACTCCGAACCCTTCATCCCCAGCCCCACCCCAGAGCCTGCACCCCCAGCCAGAGCCCTCACCCCCTGCACCCTTCCCAGGACAGTGCTCCAGGGCTTTCTGACCTGTCTCTGGCACTCAGTGGGGCAGGGCTCTGCCAGTCAGGACCTGGCCTGCTCTGCCTGGGGTTTACCTCAATGCTATCTTGCAGCAGGGAGTTCCACAAGTCATGCACTGCAGCCAGCTGCACTTCTTACTACCCGCCAAGGTGCTGCCTTTGGAGCAGGGTGACCCGGTGTTAGTCTTATCTCTCCCTATCCGTGTGCCCAGCGATGGGCAGGCTGACAGCAATTCCTGGTAGTGGGTTCTGGGGTGGTGCAGGGATAAGAACATAACATCAGAGTGGGTGAGACCAAGGGGCCGTCCAGCCCTGTGTCCTGTCTTCTGACAGTGGCCACTGCCAGGTGCCCCAGAGGGAGTGAACAGAACAGGGGATCACCAAGTGATCCAGCCCCTGTCGCCCATTCCCAGCTTCTGGCAAACAGAGGTAGGGACCCCATCCCTGCCCAGCCTGGCTAATAGCCACTGATGGACCTGTCCTTCAGGAACTTCCCTAGTTCTTTGTTGAACCCTGTTATAGTCTTGGCCTTCACAACGTCCTCTGGCAAGGAGTTCCACAGGTTGACAGTGCACTGTGTATTGTGTGGAGAAATATTTCCTTTTATTTGTTTTAAACCTGCTGCCTCTTAATTTCATTTGGTGACCCCTAGTTCTTGTGTTATGAAAAGGAGTAAATAACACTTCCATATCTACTTTCTCCACACCAGTTATGCTTTTATAGACCTCTAGCATATCCCCCTTAGTCATCTCATTTCCAGGCTGAACAGGCCCAGTCTTATCAATCTCTCCTCATATGGCAACTGTTTCACACCCCTAATCGTTTTGGTTGCCCTTTTCTGAACTTTTTCCCATTCCAATCTCTCTTTTTTGAGATGGGGCGACCACATCTGCACGCAGTATTCAAGGTGTGGACGTACCATGGATTTAAATAGAGGCAACATATTTTCTGTCTTATTATCTCTCCCTTCCTTAATGATTCCCAGCATTCTGTTCACTTTCTTGACACCACGGCACATTGAGTGGCTGTTTTCAGAGAACTATCCACACTGACTCCAAGATCTTTCTGGAGTGGTAACAGCTCATTTAGAGCCATCATTGTATCTGTATAGTTGGGATTGTTTTCCAATGTGCATCACTTTACATTTATCAACATGGAATTTCATCTGCCGTTTTATCAAGTCTCAGGAGGGAGCCGTGTTAGTCTGTAGCCACAAAAACAACGAGGAGCCAGTGGCACCTCTGTTAGTCTTTAAGGTGCCACCAGACTCCTTGTTGTTTATCTGCCATTTTGTTGCCCAGTCACCCAATTTTGGGAGATCCTTTTGTAGCTCTTCACAGGCTGCCTGGAACTTAACTATCTTGAGCAGTTTTGTACCATCTGCAAATGTTGCGAGCTCCCTGTTCACCCGTTTCCAGATCGTTTATGACTATGTGGAATAGGACTGGGCCCAGTGCAGACCCTGGGGGACACCATTTCCCTCTCTCCAGTCTGAAAACTGACCAGTTATTCCTGCCCTTCTTCCCTGTCATTTACCAGTTACTGATCCAGGAGGGAACCTTCCCTCTTACCTGCTCAGGCAGTGAATTACCCATTGGAGACGCCCTCCTGGCCCTCCTCCCGACCTCTCAGTGTCGCCAGCCCCGCATCCCTCTGTACATCTGCCTGGTATCCCCAGGCACCCTGCAGAGAGGGGCTGTTCTGCCCCGCCCCGGGTGAGGACATGGCCTTAACCTGTCTGGCTTCTCTGCCGCTTGGCCACCCCGGGGGCTCCTCCTAGGGCAGAGTAGGGGGCTTGTTGGGGGCCTGCATGATGGGCCAGCTGAGCTTGGTGCTATGGGCTGGGGGCTACGGAAGAGCTAGAGAGCAGCAGGGCATGAGGGGGCTGGGGGCGCTTGGCCCTTTGCTGTAGGGCTTCGCTTGGGCTGGCCCACAATGCTCTGTCCTAGCGCAGCGGCTCCGTGGTGGGTCCTGGCTCGGAGGATGGGGGCTTCCCGGTGGCCCCGTCAGCCCTGGCTCAGGCAGGGGCAGCGCTGGGCCTGCAGGACTAGTGCCGGCTGCACGGGGTGCTTCGCGTGCTGGGGCCGGCCAGCCCGGCCTGCTTGGGATGTGTGCTCCCTGCAGCTGTCCAGTCAGTCACCGCTGCCCCTACCCCGCTCCCTGCCACGCTGCTTGGGATTTATTTTTGCCGTGGAATGTGCCAGCCCCTCGGATTCTAATGGGGCAACAGGCTCTTGTGTTACATGCCGGGAGAGACCGAGACCCCGGCCCGCAGGCGGGTAAATATAGCACTCGAGCTGCAGGCTGGGCACCTTCGCCTCTCCCCACGGGCCCGAGCACTCAGGGCTGGGGCCGGGTGGAGAAGTGACGGTTTCCCCGTCCCTTCCCACACCGGCAGGTCCAGCTCGCTGGCTCCCCCAAGGCCTAGGCAAAGCTGTGCAGGCTGCTGGGGTCTCTGGCAGCAGCACTCACATCTGCGGTGCATTGGGAGCAGCTGCTGCTCCAGCCCAGACGTGGGCCACGGGCTTGGCCTGGCTATGCGGGGGAGGAGACGTGAGTCTCTTGGGCCCATGCTGCCTCCGAGGATGACCCCAAAGCCCAGTTGGTAACGGCTCGCAATTCCCCGTCTCTGACACGTCTGGTTGAGTTGTCTGCGCCAAGCCCTGGCTGTGCCGAGCACCAGTGGGAAGCGGGAGGGACCACAGGACCCAGGGGCCAAGTGATTATGGGGGATGACAAATGAGAAAAACAGGGCCTGAGGTGGAGGTCAGAGGCTAAAAACGAAGGTACCGAGTGGGGACACCAAGCAGAGGACCCCAGACAGCACCCACTGCTCCTCGAATGTGTGGAGGGAGCCAACGGACGCTGCCTAGCGGAACGCGGCCTGGATACGTGAGACGAGGGAGGAACGGAAATGGGCCCCACAGTCACAGAGCCCCCCTCGTCCTGCACCCTCCTCCTGGGAGTAGATGGAGCGTTTGGCCAGGGCCAGAAGGAGGTTGACCAGGAGGTCTCATGACTTCATGGGGCATGGCTGGGCTGTGCATGAAGGAACAGGTGCAGGGAAAAGTGCAGCCAGAACCTCAACAAGAGGTTCTGGAGGAGCCGGAATAGGGGCTGAAACCTGGCACATTCGAGATAGGCGTGCGCCAGGTTCTCCCTCACGCTGCAGAAGGGGCAGGCCTTGGGCATGGGTGTCAACTGCGCCAGGTACACACCCGTGCTCACGGCTCCATGAAGGAGCTGCCAACTGATGTCCCTGGTGGGCCGTGGGACCAAGGGGGAATAAAGGCTGGCCCACCGGGGCTCCTCACCCTCTTTAGGTGGGCGGGAGGCCCTGGCAGGTCCAAGCGCCCCCACAGCATGGACGTTGCAGCGCGGTTCACGTGCTTCACAGCAGGGCCGAGCCTCCCGGGCAGGACAGAAACCTCGGTGCCCCAGGCAGCCAGCCTCCCGTGCCAGAGCCTGGGAGCTGGCTATATAGGGCAGTGTGTTCCCAGGCTGCTGACTCTGGGTGGGGCTGCTCGCTGCCATGAACGGGACCGGAGGTTACGGGCAGGTCCTGAGCCCAGAGTTCACGGGGCTGGAGCCGGCAGGTTGCTATATGGAACGGGAGCCCTAGATGTCACTTGGGCCTACCCCTGGCTCCTACCAACTACACCCAGGACCCCCTGGCTGAGGGTCAGTCACTGCCCCATTGCGCAGAGGCGCCGGCAAGTCTGGCAGTGCAGGGAACAGAACCCAGGAGTCCTGCTCACTCCGTCTCACATGGGGCAGCAACGGACTCCGGGGCCTGATCCCTGCGGGCGCTGCCTAGTGCCCTGCCTGCCGGCTGCTGTCGTGTGGCACGTGACTGGTCCGGGGTTGGATGGCTGTGGGTGTGAGTTGGTGAGGGGACGTTGCCAGTGTGGGGCATTTGTGTACTGCCTCTGGGGTCCTGAGGGGGACGCTCCTGGTGGAGCTGGGCGGGTGGCATGTGCCAGGCAGTCAGGGTGTTGTGAGTGGATGGAATCTGATTGCTATTGTCTGTCTGTCATGGTGCCATCTGCAGTGTGAGGGGGGCAAGGGAGGCAGGATGTTCTGTCCAGGGCAGGCGATTATCAGACTAGGGTGTGGAGCTGTGCTGATCCCGGGGCTGAGGGGTGAGGATGGAGGTGTTTCCTTGTGTGTGTGTGTCATCTGTGTGAGTGGGGCACAGGGCGGTGTGCTGTTCAGAGGATTGTCTCGGTGGGGCTGGGGGGTCCGTGACTGTTCTGGGGGTCGTGTGGGCTGTGAGGACAGCGGGGTGTGGCTGTGATTCACGGTGTGAGTTATGGTCGCTTCTGGGAGCCCCAGTCATGGGGCAGGCCCCATGGTGCCAGGGACTGGACAGATGCAGAGCCAGAGCCAGAGCCAGAGCCAGGCCCTGCCCCACAGAGCTCCCCGTGGGAGCCGAGACGCAGCCCCGGGGCCAGGCGGCCGGGGGAGCACTAGGGAGCAGCGAGACTGGACAGGTCAGCGGGATGGGGAGAAATCCCCGGGCCAGCCCCCCCTCCGCTTCCAGGACGGGTGCAGTGAGCAAGGGTAAGAGAACAGGGCCCCCATAGCCCTGAGCTCACCGGGCACCCAGCCCGGCCCCCTGCTCTGAGCTGGGAGCTCCTGCCATCGGCTTCGAGGGGTGGGGAGAGCCCTGCCCCCCCTCCCGCATCCCCTCCCCCCCGTCCCGT
>NC_133778.1:80793314-80796156 GCF_003597395.2 Chelonoidis abingdonii
CTCAGCGCGGAGATCGGCTCCCGGGGCCTCCCGCGGCGCCTCGGCTCGGTCCGTCCTGCGGGCCGGTGGGGCCAGGTCCCCGGGCGGGCAGCGGGTCCCGGGGGTCCCTCTCCATGACCCGGCACTTGCCCACCCCCCCGGGGCTGCCCAGACCCCACCAGCCCTTCCCCCGCCCAGGGAGGGCCAGTCCTTCTCGCACTGCAGGGGAAACTGAGGCACGCCGCGGGACGGGTCTGGCCCAAGGTACCCGAGTGACAGAGCCGGGAGCAGCATCCCGAATGCCTGGGTCCTTGCCCTGCCCGTCGCCCTTGACACCCCCCCACCCCACGCACAGGTAGCCGGCACCCCGAGCTGGCGCACTGCCTGCGTTGGCCTGTGTGTGGCTGGCCCCGGGCTGGTGGGCAGAGCTCAAGGCGCTTCGCTACCCTGGCTGGGCAGGGAGTGGAGCCGCGGGAGGGCAGGGCCACGGGCCCAGTTGGCAGAGCTGGCCGGGGTCGGGCCCCGCCAGACCTGGGTCCGGAGGCTCATCCAGCTTTAACTTGCACTTATGGGGCCTCTGTCCCCACCAGGAGGGCCCGTCGGGTGCCCTGCTCCTGGGCCTGGCCTCTGCCCTGCCCTGCCCTGCTCCTGCTCCTGCTCCTGTGCCTGGCCCCTGCCCTGCCCACCTCCAGAGCCCTTGCCTGGCCCCCCTCCCCTAGAAGGCCGGAGGAGGCTTTCCGCAGGTTTCCCGTTTCCTGTGGGGGCTGCTGGCCGTGCCCGGCCTGAGCACTGGGCCCTGCGTGGGCTACTGGCACACGCTGCTCCTGCCTGTGGCCACCCTAGCTACTGCCAAAGCAGGGCCCTGGTATCTCCCAGGGCTTTTTGTGACTGGGGGCGGGGGGCAGAGATGCTGTGGGGCTTGGCCAGGGCTGGGCTTGCTCCGTGTTTCCCCGTCCCTGAGTGGGAGGGGGAGGCCAGCCCCAGGTGCAGCCAGGAAAGTGCCTGTTAATAGCACTTGATTGCGTTTTCATTTTCAAATGGAGCCAGAATGATCTGTTGCCGGTGCAGTTAATCTGCTCATACATCTTCCCCTGGCCTGGAGCTTGGGATCCCAGCCAGAGCCAGCACAGGCAGTGACCAGGGAGGGGAAGCCCAGAGTCACAGATTCCTACATGCCAAGGGCAGCAGGGACGGTCCCTGCAGAGCATGGCCCAGAGACCTGCCCCCACCCCCCATTCCTAGAGCGGAGCTGGTAGAGAAACATCCCGTCTTGAGGTTAAAATGGTCAGTGACGGAGAATCCAGCATGACCTGTGGAAACGGTTCCAGTGATTCATCACCTCACTGTGAAAAATGTACATTTCCCCCCTGGGTCGTTTTAGACCCTCCTCGGCCAGAGTGAGGAGCCCAGTAAATGTTTGGCCCCCCTGCAGATTGTTCCGGGTGTGATCAAGTCACCCCTGACCCTTCTCTGGTTAAGCGAACTCGTGATAGACCCAAAGAGTTCACTGTCCTGGCTCTTCTCTGCCCGCTCCCCAGTTTATCAACTGCCTCCTTGAACTGTGGGCACCAGATTCCAGCAGTGTCGCACCAGTGCCAAGCGCAGAGGCCAGATAACCTCCCTGCTCCTTCTCGGGGTTCCCCTGCTCAGGCAGGCCTGAATCGCATTAGTTCTTCTGGCCGCAGCACCGCACTGGGCGCCCCCGATCAGCTGATTATCCAGCATGACCCCCACCCACATCCTTGTCAGAGTCTCGGCTTCCCAGGGCAGTCCCGCAGGCCATGCATCTGCCCAACGTGCTTGGTTTCTGGAGCTGGACCTTGACATTTAGCTGTATTAAAACGCACATTGTTTGCTGCACCCAGTTTAGCAGTGATCCGGGTCATGCTGTATCAGTGACCCGTCCTCTTGGTTATTTACCCCGCCCCTAATTTCTGTGTCTGCTGCAAACTTTGTCCAATGATGAGCTTTTGTTTTCTTCCACGTCACTGAGAAAAATGTTAACTGGTGTAGGCCAAGCCCTGATCCTGGGGGACCCTGGCACGGAGTCACCGGGCGATGCTCTGGAGCTAGGGCTGTCAGTTCATCACAGCTGCCTCACACCATCAGCTCAAAAACATTAACTGTGATTAAAACAAGTAATCGCAATGACTCATACTGGTAAACAGTGGAACGCCAGTTACATGGACTCAGTGTTTGGGATGTTTTTCTACATTTTCAAATAAATTGATTTATTTTACAACACCGAATACGCAGCGCACGGGGCTCACTTTATGTTCTTATTTTTATTACAAATATTTGCACTGTAAAAATGATAAATGAAAGAAATAGTCAGGTACCAGAGGGGTAGCCGTGTTAGTCTGGATCTGTAAAAGCAGCAGAGAATCCTGTGGCACCTTAGAGACTAACAGATGTTTTGGAGCATGAGCTTTCATGGGTGAATAGTATTTTTCAATGAAGTACTGTCGTACGATCTCTTTATCATGGAAGTTGAACTTACAAATGTACAATTATGTACAAAAAATAACAGTGTAAAACTTCAGAGCCTACACGTCCACTCAGTCCTACTTCTTGGTCAGCGAATTGCTCAGATAAACAAGTTTGTTTACACTGACGGGAGATAATGCTGCCCGCTTCTCATTTACGTCACCTGAAAGTGAGAACAGGCATTCGCATGGCATTTTCGTAGCCGGTGTTGCAAGGTATTTACACTAAACATTCATATGCCCATTCATGCTTCGGCCACTATTCCAGAGGACATGCTTCCATGCTGATGATGTTCGTTAAAAAAATAATGCGTTAATTAAATTTGTGACTGAACTCCTTGGGGGAGAATTGTATGTCTTCTGTTCCGTTTTACCTG
>NC_133778.1:80798743-80800919 GCF_003597395.2 Chelonoidis abingdonii
AAACAAAAGACTCAGAGTCCAAAAATTCCCTCCCTGACTTTTAAAAATCCAGTTTCCTGATTGGTCCTCTGGTCAGGTGTTTGGTTCCCTTTGTTAACCCTTTACAGGTGAAAGAAACATTAACCCTTAGCTATCTGTTTATGACACACCCCATTGCTCCCCTCCTTCTCTTTGTCTCTCTTCCAGGCAAAGAGTCACCTGGTCCTCACCTGGCCGCATCCCTCTCCTGGGTCTCAGGTTACGAAGGGTCATAGGTTACGTGCAGGCAGCTGGAGCAGCTTCCCCTGCCCCAGAGGTCTCAGCCAAAGTCACACACCCCTATTCCCACCACCAAGATATTGGTGCAGCATACAGGGAAACTGAGGCACACACTGTATTCATGCAGAACAGTAAGACTCACATACATCGTAACAAGGGAAAAGCCCCACTCCATGACAGACCCCCTGGAATCACAGCCACTCAATGATGAGTTCCCATTTACAGGTACATTTTGAGACCTATTAGTTAGCCAGTTTTTAATCCATTTCCCATGTGCTGGATTAATTTTATAGTGTTATCGTTTTTGAATCAAAATGTCATGTGGTACCAAGGCCGATGTCATAGCAAAGTCTATGATGTCAACACCATTGGCTTTATCATTTCTTATACATTTGGAGTCTCACCAAAAAAAGCTAAGTTATTTTGACAGGATCTATTTTCTATGAACCCAGGTTGCTTTGCATTAATTACCTGCCCCTCCTTTCATTCTTTATTGTCGAGCCTTGAATCAGCTGCTCCATTCTCTTGCCTGCGATTGATGTCAGGCTGACAGGCCCAGGATTACCCGGGCCATCCTGTTTACCCAGTTTAAAAATTGGCACAACATCAGCTTTCTTCCACACTAAGCAGCCGCTGCCTAACTAGTGCATCACAGCATGCCAGTGGGAGTGGGAGTGTGTGCGTGCGTGAGCATGTGCGTGCATGGGCATGTGTGGGTGTGCGTGCGTGGGTGGGCATGGATGGGTGTGGGCATAGGTGGGCATGTGTGTGCGTGCATGGGGGTACGTGCATGTGCGTGCATGGATGGGTGTGTGTGTGTGTGTGCATGGGTGGATGTGCGTGTGTGGGCGTGTGGGCGTGGGTGTGTGCATGGGTGGGCATGTGGGTGTGCATGGATGGGTGTGGGCATAGGTGGGCATGTGTGTGCGTGCATGGGGGTGTGGGTGTGGATGCATGTGCATGCATGGATGAGTGTGTGCGCGTGTGTGCATGGGTGTGTATGCATGGGTGGATGTGCGTGCATGGGTGTGTGCATGGGTGGGTGTGACTCATGCTTGCCCCAGGCACCTTCTCCCAGTTTGGAGCTTTCTGTAAAAACTCCCAATGCGCTGGAAGGCAGCGGCTGGTGCTGGGAGACCTCAGGGCAGCGGCTGAGTCAGGGGCCTTTAATGGCTGGATACTAATGCCTGGATGTTGAGACGTGGCCTCTGAGTGGGTGAGGGCTCTGGCTGGGGGAGCAGGCTCTGGGGTGGGGCTGTGTGGGTGACGCTGTCTGTGTCTGGCACTGCTGCCTGGCTGTCTCTGCCTGGTTGGCGCAGGGGCTGGAGTAGCAGACGGCAGGGGAGTGGGTACCTGCCTGCCAGGCTCTGGGCTGCCTGGAGCCAGGAAAGGGGCCTTTGAATATGCAGGGAGTCCCGGGGCCGAGTCTTTGGTCTGTTGGCCATTACAGAGGTGGCGGAAGCTGGAGCTCTGCTAGGTGGATGCCAGGGGCTCCATGTGTCTCCATTGTCCCGTTCCTCCCCTGGATGCCCAGAACCCTCCTGCCAGGCCTGGAGTGGGGCAGGGGCGGAGGACGAAAGTTACCGTGTTGCTGACTGTGAAATGCCGTGGCCTGGAGCACAGAGCATTATCTCCCCTCCTCTGCCTCCTTGGCTGGAGCCTGGTGCTCCCTCTCGGCCTCGCCTGTGCTGCCGGCAAGTCGAGGGAACCCAAGGCAGCTCAGGACCTCGCAGACGTCACAGAAGGGCCCCAGGGTCAGGCCCCAGGGCTCTGTTCCCTGAGTGCCTTTGCTTCCTGCATAACGTGTCCTTACACACACACAGGCACCCCACGTGCACCTGGAACCTGCAACACGCACACCCGTTACCGCGCGTACCTGGGCACCGCGTGTATGCACACCCCTTCGCTGCATGCACAT
>NC_133778.1:80804581-80816488 GCF_003597395.2 Chelonoidis abingdonii
GCACGGGGCACCTGTAACACTCCCCGCCCCATGCACACACACAGCATCGGTAACACACCCGTCCCTGCCCGCATGGGGCACCTGTAACACCCCCCACCCCACGCACACACAGGGCACCGGTAACACACCCGTCCCTGCCCGCACGGGGCACCTGTAACACCCCCCACCCCATGCACACACAGGGCACCGGTAACACACCCGTCCCTGCACACACGGGGCACTGGTAACACACCTGTCCCTACCTGCATGGGGCACTTGTAACACCCCTCATCCCACACGGGGCACCGGTAACACCCCCATCCCTGCCTGCATGGGGCACCTGTAACACTCCCCGCCCCCCACACACGGGGCACCGGTAACACACACAAGCCTTTGTCACATACAGGAATAGCATCACTAGTCCAAGCAGCCACCTGCAGCCCCGGGTCTGGTTCCTAGTCCCTGGCCCGTCCTTGCAGCCGGACTAGCTGTTACCCAGCGCTTCCCCCGCCCTGCTCGTTCCACCTGGTGCTGCGTTGCAGGGAGCGGGGGAGAGCAGTGTTGGTTAGGAAAGTGGGTGCTGCCGCCCCGGAAGCTGCTGGCCATCCTGCCCCTGCTCTGTGGCTATTTGCCCAGCCGGATGGGCCAGCAATGCCCCAGTCTGCACTCAACTCAGGCCGCTTCTCTGTCCGCGGCCCCCGGTCAATGCCAGCGTACCAGGACCCGTCCTCAACCGCAGCGGGTGAACCCTGGCAGGCAGCCTGGAGGACACGGAGCCCCTGGCACCTCAGTAATTGTCTGCAGATAAAAGGCCTGGGTGATGGGCCCACTGATGACTTCCAGCGTCTCACCCCCAGCTCAGCCTGGAGAGTCGGAGACCTGGGCTGAATGTCAGAACAAGCTGGGGATGCGAGCTGGGCCTCGGCCCCAGGGGAAGGCTGGGGACCCCCTCACCAGGACTATCACTGCACTAGGGAGCAGCCCTGCCCTGGCCCCACTCGCTTTTCCAGCTCGAACTTCCTGTGCCCACGTGCAGGCGCCCTTCCTGCATGGGGCACAAGTGCCCTGCATGGCTGTGCCCGTGTCCCTCTGTGCTCCAGAGGCACTGGGGCTGCCGTTACAGGTGCCAAGGGGCGATGCTGAGCCAGGCACTGGAGCCATGAGCTGCTCCCAGGAGCTTTGCAGAGGGAACTGCCCAGGACCCCCCGTCTCACTGGGGGGCCCCGTTTCCTCTGCTGTGGGGCTAGGCGCTGGCTCTCGCCAGGGTGACTGACTGGAGGGGTAACGCTCTTCTCTTTTCCTTTGCAGAAACCCAGCCACTTGCGGCGCTTCGGGCGCTTCACGCATGGTGCGTTGCTCCTGGGACCCCTCCCCTGGGACCCCCGGGCCCCTCCCCCACTCTGCTGCCACCCGGGGCTCTGCACTCCTGTGTGGAGCTAGGGAACAGGCTGATGCTGATGGTCCTGCCCCCCTCGGACCTCACGTCCCTTCCCTGGCCTGGCCTGCAGGTCCCCAGTGAGGGGGGCCTGGCAAACCCCAACGCTGCCCCTGAGTTCTCTGGGGCTGGTGCTGAGCCACGTGGCGCTCGCCTGCCCCACCAGCCAGGGCAAGGGAGTGAGCCTGGAATTGCTCCTGGTGGAGCTTCGGGCTGGGGGGGGGGGTGCAGGGCATGTGGGAGACAGCCGGGGGAAGCGGCTCCCTGGTGGAGGGGAGTGAAGCTAGTGTGGGGCAGGGTGGAGCTGTGATGGGGGCAGGGTGGGATGGGGGTGGGGCAGGGTGGGGCTGTGATGGGGGCATGTCTGCAACGTGTCAGGGAGGTCTGTGAGTGTTCACACCCTCGTGAGAGGAGTTGGGGCAGGGAAGGGTGTGCTGTGTGTCGGGGGGGTGTCTGTGATTGTGCACACCCTTGTGAGAGGAGCTGGGGGTCTGTGAGTGTGCACAGCCGTGTGAGAGGAGCTGGGATGGGGATGGGCGTGCAGTGTGTCAGGGGGGTCTGTGAGTGTGCACACCCTTGTGAGAGGAGCCGGGTGTCTGTGAGTGCACAAACCCTCGTGAGAGGAGCTAGGGGTCTATGAGTGTGCACACCCTCGTGAGAGGAGCTGGGATGGGGCTGGGTGGGCCGTGTGTCGGGGGGGGTCTGTGAGTGCGCACATCCTCGTGAGAGGAGCGGGGTGGGGATGGGCGTGCTGTGTGTCTGGGGGTCTCTGAGTGTGTACACCCTTGTGAGAGGAGCCGGGGTGGGGATGGGCGTGCCATGTGTCAGGGGGTCTGTGAGTGCACACACTTGTGAGAGGAGTCGGGGTGGGGCTGGGCGTGCCGTGTGTCAGGAGGGTCTGTGAGTGTGCACACCCTCATGAGAGGAGCTAGGGTGGGGGTGGGTGTGCTGTGTGTCGGGGGGGTCTGTGAGTGTGCACACCCTCGTGAGAGGGGCCGGGGGTCTGTGAGTGCACACATCCTCGTCAGAGGAGCCGGGGTGGGGATGGGCGTGCCGTTTGTTGAGGGGGTCTGTGAGTGTGCATGCCCTTGTGAGAGGAGCTGGGGGTCTATGAGTGCACAAACCCTTGTGAGAGGAGCTGGGGGTCTATGAGTGTGCACACCTTCATGAGAGGAGCCGGGGGGGGGCTGGGCGGGACATGTGCTGGGGGGGGTCTATGAGTGTGCACACCCTTGTGATAGGAGCTGGGGGTCTGTGAGTGTGCACAGCCACGTGAGAGGAGCCGGGGTGGGGATGGGCGTGCCGTGTGTCAGGGTGGTCTGTGAGTGTGCACAGCCTCGTGAGAGGAGCCGGGGTGGGAATGGGCATGCCATGTGTCAGGGGAGTCTGTGAGTTCACACAGCCTCGTGAGAGAAGCTGGGGGTCTGTGAGTGCGCACACCCTCGTCAGAGGAGCCGGGGTGGGGATAGGCCGTGTGTTGAGGGGGTCTGTGAGTGTGCATGCCCTCATGAGAGGAGCCGGGGGTCTGTGAGCGTGCACACCCTCATCAGAGGAGCCGGGGTGGGGATGGGCGTGCCGTGTGTTGAGGGGGTCTGTGAGTGTGCACACCCTCGTGAGAGGAGCCGGGGTGGGGATGGGCATGCTGTGTGTCAGGGGGGTCTATGAGTGCACACACCCTCGTGAGAGGAGCCGGGGGTCTGTGAGTGCGCACACCCTTGTCAGAGGAGCCGGCGTGGGGATGGGTGTGCCGTGTGTTGAGGGGGTCTGTGAGTGTGCACGCCCGCGTGAGAGGAGCCGAGGTGGGGCTGTCTCTGGCTGTCTGCCCGTGCACACTCCTGTGCGGGGGGTCTGTGATTGCACCTGTGGCTGGGCTGGCTGGGAAGAGGGGGCTCCGAGTGGCAGGCACCTGGAGGGGAGCTGTGGCTGAGAGCCCCCACCGGCCCAGAAACGACCCTCTGGCTGGGCTTGGCCTCGCTGCGTTGGGTTCTCTGAGGAGTTGGGGCAGAACCCCCTGGGGAGCAATGTCCTGGGGGGAGCCATCCTCCCCCAGGCTCCTCGCCGTGCCCAGGGAGCAGAGCTGGGGCGCTTGGACAGATGGGCGAACCAGGAGTCTGGGTCCCAGAGTGGGTCTGGAGGAGCATGGGGGGGGGGGGTGTATGGAGGTGCCAGGGTCTCTATCTCTGTGCTGTGTGTGAGGGGGCTGTATGGGGAGCTGTGGGGCTGTGCTCTGTGCTGTGTGTGTATGTGGGGTTGCTGTTCGCTTGGGGCGGAAGAGGGAGACCTGTGTAGTAACATGGGGGAGGGAGCTGTATGGTCCAGGGCGAGGGCTAGTGGGCTGGGTGGGAGGTCTGCTGATTGTTGCACTATGCTCGTGAGAGGAGCCGGCAGGGCTGGTGTGCCGTGTTCATAGACTCCTCGGACTGGAAGCGGACCTCGCGAGGTCTCTGGTCCAGCCCCTGCACTCAGGGCAGGACTAAGTATTTATCTAGAGGACCATTCCTGACAGGTGTGGTCCAAACCTTCTAAAATCCCCAGAGATGGAGATTCCACAGCCTCCCTGGGCATTTTCCAGTGCTAAACCACCCCTGACAGGACGTGTTTCCTGATGTCCAACCTAAACCGTCCTTGCTGCAGTTTAAGCCTTATTTGCTTCTTTGTCCTTCCTCATGAGGTTAAGAAGAACAATTTCTTCTCTTCTCCTCCTTGTAACAACCTTTTATGGACTTGAACTGTTCTCAGGTCCCTCTCAGGCTTCTCTTCTCCAGATAAACAAACCCAGTTATTCAATCTCCACCTCACGGGCTCTCATGTTTTCTTTGGACCTTTCTCGTTGCTTCTCTGGACTTTCTCCACTTTTGTCCCATCTTTCCTGAATGTAGTTTGCCCAGAACTGACACAATTCTCCAGCTGAGGCCGTTTATCACCACAGAGCAGAGCCAGAAGGAATGACTTTGTATTTGCTTACAACACTCCTGCTGATACAGGCCAGAATGATGTCCTGCTTTTTTTGCAGCAGCAGCGTTTACACCGTTGACTCATATTTAGCTTGTGATCCACTGTACCCCCAGATCCCTTCTGCCATACTTTTCCTAGGCCGTTGATGGCCTATTTTGCCCTGATTGCTGTGTGCAGCTGATTGTTCCTTCCTGAATGCAGCACTTTGCATTTGTCCTTGCTGATTTCATCCTATTGACTATCAGACCATTTCTCTGTTTGTCCAGATTCATTTGAATTTTAATCCTGTCCCCCAAAAAGCACTTGTTGTCACGGAAGTCTGGGGGAATCAGCCTCTGCACCCCTCTTCCTGGCCCCACAGTGACTTTTAGCCAGCCAGGTAACAGAAGGTTTATTGCGAGAACAGCGAACGTTAGGTTACAGCAGAGCTTTGCAGGCACAGTCAGGACCCCGTCCATCGAGTCTTCTGGCTTTCAGGTGCTTGGATCCCACGCTAGGATCCCTTAATTCTGCCCCACAGCCCCAAACCAAACTGACCTGCCCCTCCTTCCCGCCGCGATCCCTTTCCAGCTTTCTGGGCAAAGTAGCCTGAACCCTTCCCCCTGCCTGGCTCATGGTTACAGGCTTAAGATCCTTCCCTCACCTTAAAGACACCCCCTGCTCTCCCATCCACCCCACACCGACAGCCCCCTACTCCATTCAAACACCTCTTCCCCCCTTCGGAACTGAATGAGCAGGGTCACTCAGCCCCAGTGACCTGGGAAGTTCAGGGCCCTCTCCGGGACAACGCGTCCGCTAATCATGTTCACTTCCCTTCACATGGACCCGTCCATGTCATAGTCCTGCCAGGGAGCAGGCTCCACCTCAGGAGCTTTGCTGTTGGCTCCTTTCATTGGTGCAGCCAGGTCATGGGGAGAGTGGTTCGGTTACACGGTTTGAAGTGTCGCCCAAAGAGATATGGCTCTAGCTTCTTAAGGGCCCACCACCATTGGCCGCTTCCTTTCTCGATGGCCACGGTAGTTTCTGCTTCCCGGGGTTAGCAGCTTGCTTGCTCAGCGTACACGATGGGGTGTCTCTCCCTTTTCATCCTCCTGCCATTAACACCGCCCCCATCCGTGTCTGAGGCGTCGGGACTTTGGGTAGCCTCTTCCCTTGCGAGCAGATTGTTCAGGGCAGAAGCTTCACACGTCTTCACCTCCTGCGGTTCTCTCCTTGGAGCATTCAGCATCCTCTGCCCCTCCGTGGGCTTCCACAGCGCAGGCCCACCCAGTCGGGGTCCTTGGGGAAGCCACAGGTTCTGCACCCCCACTTTTGCAGTCAGACGTGACTCTCAGCCAGTAAACACAGAGGTTTATTCGATGGACGGAAAGAGTTCTAAAACAGAGCTTGTAATACATCGAACCAGACCCCTCGGCCGGGTCCATTCTGAGGCAAGTGAGCCAGACCTAGGTCTGCACTTCACTCCTTATCCCCAGGTAGCTCCAGACTACCTCCCTCCAGCCCCTCCTCTCTGCCTCAGCTCGCTTTCCGGGCCCACTGGAGAGTCACCTGATCCCTTTGTCTCCAACCACTTTCAGGCTGCCCTTTGCAGAGGAGGGGCCCAGGCCATCAGTTGCTAGGAGCAGATGTGCCAGGCATTAGGTGCACTGCCCCCTTCCTCTGTAGCAATCACACACCCTTTATCCACCACCTTAGATTACTTAAGAACTGACCCTAGGACCAACTGACTGCACCACACTAGTATCAGAGCAAAACATTAGAACAGTCCCGTTCGTCACATCTCTCCCCCCTTCGAGACCGAACTGAGCCAGGTCACTCCAGCAGTGACCTTGGGGAAAGTTTCGAACTTCACCAACGTTCCCATTGGTGCCCCAGCATCTGCTCCCATTCCTTGCTAGTGGGGATTTACACCAGGCCCTTCCCAGTTTTGTTGCCCTCTCTTGGCTTGAGTGTGTTGATGCACTTGCAGGCCGCGTGTGCGGAAGTTTTATGCGGCCTTTAGCCCCTTTTGCCACCCCAAATACTCCTGGCGGTTTAACTCGGACAGGTCTTTCTCCCAGCACTCTGGGCTGCAATTCGGGCTCTCTTGGTTAAGAGCCCCCATCTTCGGCCCTTTGGACAGCTCTGGGCTTTGGGCAGCCCGCTCCCCACCTTTGGCCCAGATAAACACCTCTGCCATCCCCTCTATACTTTCCAACTTTTACCATCAAGTCCCACCTCCTTTGATGGCAGCCCAGCCCCCTCTTCCCCTGGGACACCTCACCCTGTTCCTCCCAGGTCTGGCTAAAGATTGCACAATGTTATCACGTGTTCTGCCAGGGCCCAAGTTCTCCATCCCCCTCTGTCTGGTCTAGAATCTCCCAGGCCTAAGGCATGGGGTCGGCATCGGATGCTTGTTGATGGCTTTAAGCTTCTGAAGCTCCCATAAAACCAGACCATCCTTTCCTCCCTTGATCAGGCCCACGGGATTGAGGCCCATGGGCTGTAAACGGCTGATCCCCATCTAAGCCAGCAAATATCCTTGACCTCTCCCTCCAGGATCTGTTTGTGTTGCTTTCCCAGTACTCTGAATGGGGAACACCTTTATGGCGAGATTGGCTCCCACGCTCAGGGAAGAGATTCCACCAGAGGGTCTTTTCCCTTCTTCCTTCCAATCCTCCCCTTCCAGGTTCAGGGGTCCCCTCATCTCCTCCCATCAGCAGCTTGAGAGGGAAGAACCCTGTGGGATTCCTGGTGGCACCACCAGCTTGCCTCCAGATTCCCCTCAGTTCTACTTCCCCTTGAGGAGCCCATTGCTCCGCGGACAGGAATCCCTTCATCCTGCAGGACTCTGTCCCTGCAGGCTTCCCCAAGGCGGCGTTTGCACGCTGTGTGCAGCAAGTTCCCTCCAGCTTCTCCAAGGAGGGATCCCTCTGCAGCTCAGGTCTGGGAATTCAGCTGCTGGGGGCAGGGAGTGGGACCTGCGTCCCTCTCACTGCTGGGCCTGGTCCAGCCTCCCTGAGCCTTGTCCCTGGTAGTTAGCTCCGTCCCTGTGTTAATCATTTCCAGCAGCACGTCTGGGACAGGCAAACTGGGTTGCAGCTGACCTGCCCTGGCCTGGGTGTCCCCCCACCTCAAGCTGGGGTCTCAGCTCCCCCCGTTGCTCAGCGCTGCCCTGGCTGTCCAGTGGTGCAGGCAGCGAGCTCCTGCTCTGGTCTCAAATCGAGCCAGCGTGAGTCCCCCTCTCCGGTTGCAGGGGGCACGGGAGCATCTCTCCCTCCCCTCAGTTCCAGGGCTGGTTACAGTAGGCAGTGTATCCTGAGCCAGCAGCACCCTCCCCACTGCCAGCCAGGTCATTTTGCATTTTCACGACCATTTCCCATCCCAGCCAATTGGTTTTTTCTCATGGATTTTCTCTCTCTTTCCCTGGGGGAGCCCATTCTCGGTACAGGAACCCCTTCTCCCACAGGAACCTCTCCTTGCAACCTCTCCTCAGGGTCTGTTCCGCACTAAGGTCAGCCCGGTCCCTGGGCTTCCGCAAGGAGGGATCTTTCTGCAACTCCGCCTGGAACTCAGCAGCTGGGACAGGGATGGGGACCAGCTCTCTCTTGCTGGCTGGGCTGAGGTCGCAGCCTCTCTGAGCCATGCCCCTGGGCGCTCCCGCCCCCCCAGGTTAGGGTCCTGCACCTCGGGCCGAGTACCTTCCCCGTTGTCGGGGTGCAGTGCCCTTTGCCGACTCTGACTACGAGTCACGACCAGGGCACTCTGAGTGCTACTAGGCCAGTCCTCAAGGTCCCCTCCCATTAACACGTCTGTGGGCAAATGTGGGTGTACCCCCACATCCTTGGGGCCCTCCTTGGCCCCCACTTCAGATGTACTCTTGCCACGGGCACCTTGAATGGGGTCCCGCCCACGCCCATCAAGGTCAGGTAGGTGTCGGGCACCATCCGATCTGAGCCCACCACCTCGGGTCGGGCAAGCGTCACCTCTGCACCCGTGTCCCAGTACCCAGTGACCTCCCTCCCATCTACCTCCAGGGAAACAATGCACTCTTTCCGGAGGGGCAGCCCCGCGCCCACCCGGTAAACTAAGAACCCGGAGGCTGGAGCTTCCAGCCCCCCAGAGGAGCTGACCTGGGGACCTCCTCCCTCCTTCATAGGTGGTATGTTGCCAGCCCCCCTTTCCCGGGAATGTAGCCCATCTTCCGATTGGGTTTTTACCCAGTCCACCCTCTGCGGGTTGGGTCTGCTTGGTCTGTCCCTGAGCTTGGGGCACTGGGCCCGTATGTGGCCTCGTTGGCCACATTGATAGCAGCCCATGTCTCGTGGGTCCCCTGGAGTGGGTCGGAGGGACCTGACACTGGATGTTCCCCTTTGGGGGGTTCTCCATAGGCCCCCGCTGGGAGGTCCCATGATGACTCTCTCTCTGCGCTGAGGCAGGCCTGCTCCTTCGAGACTCCTCCCTGCCATCCCCTGCCCGACTGTCCACAAATTGGTCGGCAAGTTGGCCTGCGTGCTGCGGGTTCTCCGGCTTCTGGTCCCTCAACCACAGCCTCAGGTCGGACGGGCACTGCTCATACAGGTGCTCCAGTATGAATAGGTCCAGCAAGTCCTCTTTAGTTTGGGCCCCAGCTGTCCACTTGCGGCATACCCCTGGCCCGGTTGACCAGTTGTAGGTATGTGATCTCACGGGTTTTACGCTGACTCCGGAACCTTTTCCGGTACATCTCAGGAGTCAGCCCAAACTCGCGGAGCAGGGCCTGTTTGAACAGTTCGTAGCCCCGCCTCCGCCCCTTTCAGTCGGCTGTACACCTCCACGGCCGTGGAGTCCAGTAAGGGGGTGAGAAATGAGATCCTTGTCTGCAGGGCCAACCCTTGCAGCTCGCAGGCATTCTCAAAGGCCGTCAGGAAGGTATCTATGTCCTCCCCCTTACGCCGGGGCAGCAAGCGCTTATCAAAGTTCGTTAGGCGGGTCCCCCTCACTCACCGCAGCCGGGGCCTCACGGCTCCTCAGCGGGCCAGTTCTCCAGCTCAGGCTTTACGCTGTTTCTCCTTCTCCTCAGCTCATGTTTACGCTGCTCCTTCGGGGCCAGCTCATGCTCCAGCTCATGTTTACGCTGTTCTCCTTCTCCTCCAGCTCATGTTGGCGCTGGTTCTCCTCATGTTTACGCTGGTTCACCTTCTCCTCCAGCTCTTGCCTCTTTAACTCGAGCTCCTCCCGTCTCAACTTCCTTTCCTCTTCCAGCCACAGCTGCTCCACAGCTGTCGAGCGTCGCCGGGAGGATCCCCTGCTGGGGGGTGAGCTTCGCTGCCAGGGATCCCCTGCTGGCCGGGGGGTCACGGTGCCTTCGGCATTCGCTGGGCTCCTCCCCGCCCTTCCCTAGGCCTAGGAAGGGGGGTCTCGGGAAGCCCTCATCCGCCGGCTGACCACTCCCCGGGGGGACAGACACTGGTGACTGCGCTGCATCTGCCAGGCTGCTTCCCTCAGAGACAGGGCTCCGGTCTCCCTCCTCCAGCTGGGCAATCAGCTGGTCCTTGGTCAGCCTCCCTGTGCGCAGCCCCCTCTGCTTGCACAGCTCCAGCAGGTCACACTTGCGCCGCTTGGCGTACATCTTCCTGCTGGCCACTCACAGGTCGGGGTGCTCGCCGCTCCCACGGTTTCCGGGGGACCCCTAGTGCACCAGCCCTTCTTGAGGTCACCACCTCTCTGCCAGGGTCGAGCTGCAGACTCCTCCGCCCCTGGGACCGCTCGCTGCAATCCCCCGGGGGACCCTGTTACTGCAAAGTCCTTCTCACTGGGCACACACTCCCAGGGGTTAATCACCCTTCGTTTTACTGCTCCCCAGTCACTTACTGCAGGAAGCGCCGTCCACGGGGTGCAGTATCTCCCGCCCGCTGCCACCAGTTGTCACGGAGTCTGGGGGTTCCAGCCCTGCACCCCCTCTTCCTGGGACCCACAGTGACTTTTATCCAGCCAGTAAAACAGAAGGTTTATTGGACAACAGGAACACAGGTTACAGCAGAAGCTTGCAGGCACAGTCAGGACCCCTCCACTGAGTCCTTCTGGGGGTTCAGGGTGCTTGGATCCCAGCTAGGATCCCCTGAATTCCGCCCCACAGCCCCAAACCCAAACTGTCCTGCCTTTTCTCCCGCCGGCCGAATCCCTTCCTCCCCTCTCCTCCGCCAAGGTGCTCAACCCCCCTCCCCCTCTGCCGGGCTCGGGTTACAGGCTGACCACCTGTCCCTCACCTACAGACATCCCCTGCTCTCCCATCCCCCACACAGACAGCCCCTACTCCATCACATCTTGCAAACCCACTCAGCTTGGTAGTGTCTGCAAACTTTATCACTGTGCTCTCTATGCCATTATCTAAATCACTGATGAAGATATTGAACAGAACCGGCTCCAGAACTGATCTCTGTGGGACTCCACTGGTTATGCCCTTTCAGCCTGACTGTGAACCACTGATAATGACTCTCTGGGAACAGTTTTCCAACCACTTTTGCACCCACCTTATAGTAGAGCCATCTAGGTTGCTTTTCCCTAGCTTGTAGAGACAGTATCAGAAGCCTTATTAAAGTTGAAGAATACCACATCTACCACTTCCCCCGCCATCCCCAAGGCTTGTTTCCCTGTCACAGAAAGCTCTCAGGTTGGTCTGACTGTTACTTATCACCTCATTATCCTCTTGGTGTCTGCAAATTGATTGTTTAATGATTTGCTCCATTATCTTTCTGGGTACAGAAGTTAAGCTGACTGTTGGGGTGGGGGGTGGGGTGGTCTGTGAGTGTGCACACGTTCGTGAGAGGAGCCAGGGCAGGGCTGTGTGTGCCGTGTGTCAAGGAGTCTGTGAGTGTGTACACGCTCACGAGAGGAGCCAGGGTGGGGCTAGGAGTGTTGGGGTGTCTGTGAGTGTGCACACATTTATGAGAGGAGCCGGGGTGAGGCTGGGTGTGCCGTGTCAGGGTGTGTCTGAGTGTGCACACTCTTGTGAGAGAAGCCGGGGTGAGGCTGGGTGTGCTGTGTTGGGGGGGCTGTGAGTGTGCACACGCTCGTGAGAGGAGCCGGGTGAGGCTGGGTGTGCTGTGTCGGGGGGGGGTGTGTGTCTGTGAGTGTGCACATGCTTGTGAGAGGAGTCGGGGTGAGGCTGGGTGTGCCGTGTCAGGGGGTGTGTCTGAGTGTGCATACGCTCATGAGAGGAGCTGGGGTGAGGCTGGGTGTGCTGTGTCAGTGGGATGTCTGTGAGTGTGCACATGCTCGTGAAAGGAGCCAGGGTGAGGCTGGGTGTGCCGTGTCAGGGGGGTGTTTGTGAGTGTGCACACGCTCGTGAGAGGAGCCAGGGTGAGGCTGGGTGTGCTGTGTCAGGGGGTGGGTCTGAGTGTGCACACGCTCGTGAGAGGAGCCGAGGCAAGGCTGGCTGTGCCATGTTTCAGGGGGTGCAGGGTCTGTGACCGGCCCCCCAGCCCTCGCGTCCCATGTGACCCGCCCCCTCGGCTGAGTGCCCCACTGCCCCGCCAGGCTGCCTGCAGCTCGGCAGGCCGGGCCGATAACCGGCGCCG
>NC_133778.1:80818540-80846069 GCF_003597395.2 Chelonoidis abingdonii
CAAAATGGAGGAGATGCAGCTTCCTTTTATAGTCTCTTGCCATGCAGCCTGTGCTTCCTTTGTTCCAAACACAAGCTACTCAGCACACAGCATGAAAACCCCCTTACAGTCCTGTCCATAGGCCTGTCCCTGCCTTGCTGAGTTACAAGGTGTATCTGCCTCTCTCAGTGGGTCAGTTGTAGCTGATGGTCCTTAATGGGCCATCAAGCAGGCCAGGCAGACCTAGCCCCAACTTGTCTGGGGTGTCACAACTGTGAAATCTAGACAGTCTAGAGCCAATACTTATAACTTTACATACAAAAATGATCCATGCACCCAGAGAGCACAGTCAGAACCAGCAAACCAGAACCTCCTCCCAGACACCTGACCAGACAACCCCTGTACAAGAGTTGGTGCCACTTCATGGCCTTGGTTGCACCAATGATCTATATGGTCTCAGTTCATATTAATAACATCACAGGGGGTGTCCTGGCCAGTCCTGGCTCCAGTCGGGTTGGGGGTGTAGGGGGTCTGGCCAGTGCCAGCTGGGAGCGGGCAGGGGATCTGGCTGGACCCCTCCAGGCACTGCCTGCGAGTTCACCCCTCTTTGCTCTGCGCAGGGGAGTCAGACACGCTGGTGGACACCTCCATGACCACGTTGGCACAGGGTCTGTCGCACGCGGAGGAGCGCTCCAGCTGGTCAGGCAGCCAGCAGACCGTGGTGGAGAAGGAGACGGAGCCCGGCCTCCCAGTGAGGGGGCCCTACCTGCGCCCCGGTGGCTGGCAGCCGCAGGGGACCCCAAGGCAAGCACATACGCAGGCCCCCCGCAGCGCCGAGGTCAGGCACCTGGGGGTGGAGCCGCTGCTACGGGCGTCGCGTGCTATTCTGGTGGGCACAAGCTGGGGGTCGGAGGATAGCCTCTCGGTGTCCAGCGACCCCTACGGCAGCGCCTTCAGTCTGTACAGAGGACGGGCGCTCTCCATCCACGTGTAAGTAGCTGGGGGAGGCGGCGGAGGGGCATCGTGCTGGGGCCATCTCCTCCCGACCCCCGCAGCCATCTTAGCCCTCAGCCTTGGGTCTTTCTTTGCCTCCTTTATCCCTGTGGGAGGAACGGGGCCTCTGAGCACGGAGGGGTGGGGGCCGGGGCTGTGCAGCTGGCAGCGGGAGCTAGTGGGGAGCTACTCTGGGGTGGAGCCCAGGCTAAAGAGCCACAGGCAGGCAGAGGGGTTGGGAGTGGCAGGGCCTGGCCGGCAGTGTCACGATCCGTGCCCCCTTCCCACTCCCTGGGTCCACTCCCCAGCTCTGCTGACTCCAGCACAGCGACAAAGCCACTGCCCTCCTAGCACCGCAGCCCCCACCCCACTGCGAGCTGCTCTCCAGTCCCCCCAGGATCGCTCCTGCCGGCCCCACGGCCGCCCTGCTCCCTGGCTGGCTCCCACCGTCCCAGAGCAGCCTCCTTGGACTGCCGGCTGGGATCCACGGGCAGGGCCGTCCTGGGGGCAGGGCACCCTTCAGGAAGGGCCCTGGGGACACTCATTCCACGCCCGCTGCCGCCCCTGCCAGGCTGCTGGGACCTGCCTGGCCCAGGAGCGGGGAAATGGGGGGGCACCATCTGCCCAGCTGGCTGCTGTGCTCAGGGGCCCATCCCGCCCGCTCCTGCCACCTCCATCCTGCTGGTTTCTGTTCGAGGCTCCCCCAGTTTATCACCTTCATCGCTCTGCTTCCCACCCCCGCGGACCCTGGGCCTCCTCGCCCCCTGCCCGCGGGCATAGCCGGGTCATCCCCACACATCCAAAGAGCTCGGGGAGGGGGTCGGGTCCGTGGGCATCTCACTGAGCCTGTGTGTATGTCTGTGTGTGTGCAGCTGTGTGTGCGCCCGTGTGTGCGTGCATCTGTGTGTGTGAGCATGCCCATGAGTGTGTGTGCACGTGCCCATGTGTGAGTGTCTGTGCGTGTGTGTGTCTGGGTGTGCCCACGTGTTTGTGTCTGTGTGCGTGTATATGTGTGTGGGCATGCCCATGAGTGTGTGTCCATGTATGTGTGTGTGTGTCTGGGTGTGCCCACATGTGTGTGTCTGTGTGTGTGTCTGTGTGTGTGGGCATGCCCATGAATGTGTGTCTGGGTGTGCCCACGTGTGTGTGTGTCTGTGTGCGTGTATGCCCATGAGTGTGTGTGCACGTGCCCATGTGTAGCTGTGCATGTGTGTGTCTGGGTGTGCCCACATGTGTGTCTGTGTGCATGCGCATGCCTGTGTGTGCGTGTATGTGTGTGTGGGCGTGCCCATGAGTGTGTGTCTGGGTGTACGTGTCTGGATGTATGAGCACATGCCCATGCATGTGTGTGCATGTCTGTTTGTGCCCACGTGTGTGTCTGTATGCGTGCGGACGCCTGTGTGTTCACGTATGTGTGTGTGAGCATGCCCATGAGTGTGTGTCCATGTGTGTGTGTGTCTGGGTGTGCCCACATGTGCATGTGTCTGGGGGTGTGTGCATGCCCGTGTGTGTGTGTGAGCGTGCCCATGGGTGTGTGCATGCACGTGCCCATGTGTGCGTGTGGCTGGGTGTGACATGGGGCTGGGGAGATTTGCCTGAGTGCTGCAGCAGCGGGGGGGTGAATTCCCCTCCCCCCATTGCTGGTCCTGCCCAGGACCTGGCCGTTGAGCCAAGTAACCCGTTTGCTGTAGTTTGCCCGAAACTGCTCCCCTCTCGTGGGCTCAGCAGCCCCCCAGCAGGGCCCAAGCTCTAGCAACCCCCAGCTGCCTTGGCCGTGCCAGGCCCCGCGGGGCTGCCACCCAGTGAGCCCCACGAGGCCCTGGCCTCACTGCCACTCACATCTGTACCAGCCCAGCCGTGACGCTTCCAGCCGGTCGGGCGCCCCCCGAGCCCAGGGCTGTACCCGCTTTAAAGCCAGGGAGAGGGCAGGCCCAAGTGCCCCCAGACCATGCCGTTCATGGTAAGACCACAGCACCCCTGGCTTGCTGGGCACAGCCTGGGTGGTATCACAGTGGGACAGCTCGTCCCCTGGTGCCAGCCTCTGTCCCGGGCACCAGATCCCAGTGGGGCCAGGACCGCGGCCCAGAGAAGGGAGATGCCCCATTAGCTTCTCCAGCCCCTCTCGCAGAGCAGGGCAGGGCAGGGCTGGCTGTACCAGGCGGGTTTTGGTTCCCTCGGGGGTGGGCAGGCATTCTCCCCCCATCTTCCTGAAGTTTATCCAGCCTCGCTCCAGCTCTTGTGCCAGGCCGATAGCCCCCTCTCTGGGGTCGCCTGCATTCACACCCCGTCCCAGCCCCGGGCAGACCAGCTCTGCTGCCCTCGGGGGGCAGGGCTGCATGCCAGGCTGGCTCTGACACCCCCCCCTTCCCTTCTGCCTTCAGCAGCATCCCCCAGGGCGGGTACAGGAGAGACGACCCCAACAGCAGCACCTTGGAGCTCTCGCCGAAGCCTGGGGCAGACCCCCAAAGGCCTCTGAGCCAGGCGCTGGCCTCCAAGCCTCCTGTTCTCTGCCTGCCGTCTCCCAGGGTGGGCCAGTACCCGGCCCAGCCGCCCGGAGCCGCATCTCAGCCGGCCAGCCAAGGTCCTGGCGTCCCCTCCCCCACGCCCCTGACGCCCCGCCGGATGGCCCTGATGCCGGTGGAGTACCAGGACACGGTCCCCGAGGAATACGAGGAGAAGATCCAGAAGCCCAAGTCTCTGGGGTACTCGCAGGCCAGCACGCTGGAGTCCCGGCCCCAGACCCCGCTGAGCGAGACCTCCAGCCGCGTGTCGGTGCTGCGGCCCTCGCCCAAGCTGGCGCGCTCCGGCTCCAAGATCTTCGAGAAGCTGAAGTACTTCGAGGAGCGCCGGAGGAGCCTGGAGCAGAGTGACAGCCCCCTTCCGGTCCACGCCTGGCTGCCCCTCCGCAAGACGCGCTCCTTCGACCAGCCCGACCTCGGCCAGCGCCCGCTGACGCCGGGTGGCTCCCGGGAGGAGCTGCGGGATGGGGTGCGGTCGGAGATGGGTGGCCCGACGTGCCGGCGCCAGGCCTTCCGCCACAAGGCTGCCTCGTTTGACGAGCGGGGCCGCTTCGCCAGCCGGGTCGGCGACATCGAGCACAGGTTCTGCGAGGAGCTGAGCCGCATCAAGAGGACTGTCTCCAAGCAGCAGCTGATGAGGTCACAGGAGCTGGCAAAGGCCGGTCTCCCGCGGGCCCCCTCATCCCGGGGCCCCAGCCAGCTCTCTGCCCCCCGGGCGCTGGAGGCACAAGGCACCCCGGCCCCGAAAGGCCAGCTGCCCAAGGCCCCGCCGCCTGTGGAGAACGCGCACGGTATCCAGCAGCTGGCCCTGGCCAGCGTAGGGCTGGGGGGGCCCGGAGACGGGGCAGAGCGGGCGGCCACGCGGAAGCCACTGCTTCGGAGCTGTGCCCTGGCCAGCCAGCCCCGGGAGGAGGCCAGAGGCAGGAGGAGTGTGGAGTCGGAAGGTGCTGAGGGCAAGAGGAAAGTGGAACAGTGCCCCTTATCGCTGGGGCGGGGGGCCCTGCCAGAGGCCGGGACCCCCGAGGGAGCCGCATGCCTGGATGGGGGCCCAACGGTCAGGGCGAGAGCTGGCCGTGACGGCAGGGCCCCCGGGGCTGGGAGCGAAGGCCAGCACGGGCCGCACAGGAAGCGGGTCGCGGGCCAGGAGGTGCGGTTCTTACCCTGGGCCAAGCCCGGGCCGGAGCTCGGAGCCGGCCTGGAGGGGGCCAGGGCAGGGCTGCGCGGAACAGGCAGGGATGCCGAGCAAAGGCAGCTGAAGGTCACAGAGAAGAAGGAAGGTGCCTGGCCGGCTCAGGAAGGGAGAGGCGCCCGGAGCAAGGGGAAAAGCCGCCGGCCCCGGCCCACCTCACCAGAGCTAGGTAGGGGCAGCCGCTGTCCTCCCTGCGAGCGGGTGGGGACCCCCAGTACCTGCACACCGGTCCCATCCAGCCCCCTTCGGTCCCATATAGCCAGGAGCCCCCCAGAGAGCCGAGCACTTTGGGGTCAGACCTGGGGGCAGGAGACCTGTCTTCAGTTCCCCCAGTGACCCCTTGGGCAAGTCCCTCAGGCAGGGGGCTGACTGCTTGGGCTGCCCCATGGGCCCTGCCAGGGCCAGGGCGGGCACGGGGTTGGGACGTTCCCTGTGTGCCAGCCGGAGAGGCTAACAACAGTATCAGACACGCCAGCCTGATCCCTCTCCCCAGGCCTGTGCCCAGAGTGCCCTGCCGTGCGCCCCCCAGCAGAGCAGGGCGGGCACCAATGCACCCTGCTGCCCGCTGCCGGGAAGCGTTACCATGGGGTGGGGGGCACGTATGCTCAGGCTGGGGCTGGGCAGCACCTGGGACGAGGGGCCCTGGCCCGGGTGGCTCCACTCCTGAGCTCGGCCAGGGCAGCGCGCTTGGGGCTGGGCACACCGTGGGCTGCCTGCCCCGCCCAGATGGCAGGGACTCTGGGGGCTTTGGGAATGTTCTGTACCATTGTGCTCTGAGCGGGCGGGGCAGAGGAGGGCTGGGGGCTCGGCTCACTGGACTGGGTGTGGGGAGGGCCGGCTTTAGGCCTATTCCACCAAGTCCCCCGAATCAGGCCCCGCGCCCAGTGAGGATCCCTTCCCTGGCTAGAGGCACCTTTTTAATTTCTACTCACCTGGCGGCGCTGCGGGTCTTCGGCAGCACTTCAGCGGTGGGTCCTTCAGTGCCACCGAAGACCTGGAGCGAGTGAAGGACCCGCCACCGAAGAGCCGCGAAGACTCGGAGCACCGCCCAGTGAGTACAAGCCTCGTGTTTTTTTACGTGTTTGTTTTTTTTTAAGGCATCCCTGCCGGGGCCCCATTGAAACTGTTCGAATGGCACATGGCTCACCCCCCCCCCCCACACCCCCAGGGCTGGCATCGCAGCACAGGGCCCTCCCAGGCCAGTGCATGAGCTGAGCCCACTGGGCTTTGCACGAACCTGAAAGCCTTCCTGTCTGGGCACAGTGTTGTGCCCCGGACGCCTGGCTAGAGAGGGCACAGTTTGCTCCAGCACCTTCCCAGCTGCACACTGAACTCCCAGGAAGCGCTGCTGCAGGGAGTGTGGGGCAGATCCCTTGGGAACGCCCCCGGCCTTGCACAGGTCCAGGAGTGGCCTGCTCACGCTGCAGGGCTGAGAAGCCAACGCAGCTCCCAGCGGGTGCGGCAGGGGGCCAGTCCCTGAGGCCGACTCGCCCATGAGCGCCCAGACGCCCGCTCCGTCCCCTCCCCAGCTCCCTTTTCTCGTCCGAGCTCCCCCCTCTGCCACTGCTGGGCGCTGCCAGCAGCTCGGGAACCTGCCCTTCGTGCCCGCTCATTGGGAACGTGTGCCAGGCAGGGAATGTAACTGCACTCAGGCCCTGGCGCAAGGCCTGGCTCTGGGTTGTGCCCTGCTCTGGGCCATGGAATAGCCCCAGGCCCTGCCTGCAGGCTGGGGGGCTGGAGGTGATGGGTGAGCCTGGAGGGGCAGCACAGGGCTGCATTGCTCTGCAGCAAAGGGAGACGGCCAGCGAGCCATGGGGATTCCCAGGGGTTAGCTTGGGGGAGCTTGTTGGACGCGTGTGGGCCCAGACCCGGGGGAACGACCCCTTACCCACCCCCCAGGCACACCCAGCCACCCCAGCTGGGATTCACTGTGCTGCAGTGAGCTCCCCCGTCACCAGGGGGCGCTCTCCCTGCTGCCTCCCTCTATGGCCCTTTCCTGCTGCAGGGACCCTGCTGCGGCTGCTCTTTGTGCCCTGCTCTATGGCTCCCGAAGGCCATTCTCCCTTGCATGGGGCGCCCCCTTGGGGTTGGCTCAGGAACTGCCTGCCCATAAAACTGGCTGGTGCCAGCGGGGGGTTAGTGGGGGCACCCAGAGGGGGGCGACTCCCTGGCAGCAGGAAGCCTTGTGGGTCTGGCTGGGGGCACCAGGCACCATCCCCTCCTCTCCTGCAGGCGGGACCTGCTAGCTAGCTAGTCCGTGTGCCTGATGCCCCCTGTCTCCCCCTGGAGCAGGGGTCCCCTAGCCCCAGCTCGGGTGCCCAAGGTACCCCCATGAGTCCCCCTGGAGCAGGGGTCCCCTAGCCCCAGCTCGTGTGCCCAAGGTACCCCCATGTGTCCCCCTGGAGCAGGGGTCCCTGAGCCCCAGTTCGTGTGCCCAAGGTACCCCCATGTGTCACCCTGAAGCAGGAGTCCCCCAGCCCTGTGCCCAGTGTATCCCCATGTGCCTCCCTGGAGCAGGAGTCCCCCAGCCCTGTGCCCAATGCACCCCCATGTGTCCCCCTGGAGCAGGAGTCCCCAAGCCCCAGCCAGAGTGCCTGGCTCCTTGGCTGGAGCAGCTCCTGCCCAGCTCTGCAGGTCCCTGGTTCAGTCCCTGCCCTTGGCCAAGGGGTCACACGGGGACCGCTGCCACTTGCTGCTCAGGGAGGCCCCCCATGGCAGGGGAGGGGTGGGAGCCCAGCTGGGCAGAGCAGGAGGCGCCTCTCCCCTGCGTAGCTCGGCGCAAAGGTGGCTGCACCCCAGGGCAGAGCTCAGCTCCAGCATCGCTCCCCCCACTCACGGAGGGGGCCCAACTCCCACCGTGGTGCATGAGTCACTGCTGGGGAGAAGTGGGCTGGGGGCTACCCATGGCTGCTGCTGCCCCCTCTGCTCAGCCGTCGGGGGCTCCACGCAGCCTCTGTCCCTGTCCCCGCTCAGTGCCACGGGACTGATCTCTCCCTGCTCAGAGTCATCCGACGATTCGTACGTCTCCGCTGGCGAGGATCCCCTGGAGGCCCCGGTCTTTGAGATCCCCATCCAGGACGCTGTGGTGACGGTGGGCGCAGAGGTGCTGCTGAAGTGCATTGTCACGGCCAACCCGATGCCTGAAGGTGAGCGCCGCAGGCTGCCGGAGCCCTGGGCAGGGCTGGGAAGGGCTGGTGGCATGCTGGCCAGTGGGGCCTAGTGAATTGGGAGCTTGCCCAGTCCTGACACTGACTCCGTAGGTAGCCTGGGGTACGTCCCTTCCTCCCGGGGGCGGGGCGGGGGGGGGCACTAGCGCACGTTCTAGACCACAGGAATCCTGACCTGGACGGGGGGCTGGGCCAGTTTCTCCTGTGGGCTGCCTGGGCCACGCCAGCTGGCCAGGTGTTCACCGCAGAGCCCAGGGCCAGGTGATTTGGGAGTGAAGCTCTGGCTGGGCTGTGCAGCACGGGGGGTTTGCCAGGCAGGCTGGGGCTCGGGGCTGCCCTGCCTGCGCTCCCCTGGGCACCACCTGGCAGTGTGGTGGTTTGCGTGATGGCCAACTGCGCTGTGGAGCTGCCCCTCATGCCCGGACACCGCGGCTGGGTCTGAGGATGGCTCAAGGTGCCAGCTGGAGAATGGCAGTGACTCCAGCTGTGCTGGGTGGGTGGGGGGAGCAGGGGACGGAGAGGCTCCGCACGCAGCACTTGATGGGCAGCCCCGACCTGAGATCTGGGGCAGGGGAATGAAGCCCCGGCTGGCAAAGGGCCTTGCCCAGCGTCACACCGGGGCAGTGGCAGGAGGCCAGAGTCTCTGTCCCAGCCACTGTCTGTATCTGGGCTGGGGGCTGCCTGGGGATCTAGCCAGGCTCGGCCCTGCTGCCCTCGCTGACCCTCTGGGGGGCAGGGGAATCTGTGTGGGCAGCAGGGGCACAAGGGGGAAGGGGAGGGAGCAGAGCCCCCTGTTCTCAGGGCAGCGCTTCCTGGCCATGTGCAGAGAGACGGGGTGCCCAGCGCAGGCCATGGGCAGCAGCGCATCTCCAGACCAGCTACTAGGGGGCAGGAGAGTCACGAGAACTGTTGCGGGTCTGATCCTGGCTACACCTGGGGGGCAAAGTGCCCCCAGAAATAACGGGGAGCAGTGCTGCCCCCCCAGGGTCCCAGTGGAGTGATGGGGGCCCCTGATGATGAGGGGCGCGTGGTGCCCTGCCCCCCCAGTGATGGGGGCCCCTGACAACGAGGGGTGCATGATGCCCTGCCCCCCCAGCAGTGATGGGGGGCCTGACGACAGGTACACGGTGCCCTGCCTCCCGGCAGTGAGGAGGAGCCTGACAACAAGGGGCGCGGGGTGCCCTGGCCCCCAGCACTGAGGGGGAGCTTGACGACGAGGCGCGCGGGGTGCCATGGCCCCCGCCAGTGAGGGGGAGCCTGACAACGAGGGGCGCGGGGTGCCCTGGCCCCAGGCACTGAGGGGGAGCCTGACAACGAGGGGTGCGGGGTGCCCTGCCCCCAGGCACTGAGGGGGAGCCTGACGACGAGGGGCGTGGGGTGCCCTGCCCCTGGCAGTGAGGGGGAGCCCGACGACGAGGGGCACGGGGTGCCCTGCCCCCCGGCAGTGAGGGGGAGCCCGACGACGAGGGGCGTGGGGTGCCCTGGCCCCCGGCAGTGTGGGGGAGCCCGACGACGAGGGGCGTTGGGTGCCCTGCCCCCCGGCAGTGAGGGGGAGCCTGATGACGAGGGGCGTGGGGTGCCCTGCCCCCGGCATTGAGGGGGGGCCCCAACGATGATGGGCGCGGGGTGCCCTGCCCCCAGTGACTTGCCCTCTCCCACCCCAGTGTCCTGGAGGAAGGATGGCGTCCTGCTGAGGGACAGCGCATGGCGCCCCATCAAAGTGGAGGGCGAGCGCCACACCCTGCGGCTGCAGAGTGCCCGGGGGGCCGACGCCGGCTTGTACACGGTCACGGCAGCCAACGAGCTGGGGGAGTCATGCTGCAGCGCCAGGCTGACTGTGCAGCCGGGTGAGTGCTGGGGGCGCGGAGCCCGTGGGGGGCGGCTCAGCCCGCGTAGGGTGACCAGACAGCAAGTGTGAACAGGGGGGATGGGGGTGGGGGTAATAGGAGCCTATATAAGAAAAAGCCCCCCAAATCGGGACATCTGGTGACCCTCAGCCCGAGGAGGAGGAGCAGGCCAGAGCCGGGCTGAGTGGGGGGGAGGCTGAGCGCCGGGCAGGCTCCCAGCTCCGCTCCTGCTGTCGCTGGCAGGACCCAGGCTCCCTTACCATACAAGGCTGTGTCTGAGCCGGGTGTGACGTGCGGCCAGCCAGGAGCCCGGAGGGGCCTGCTGCCTGCTGCCTGCCTGGGCTCCTCGCCCCCACAGATCCCCAGCGGGGCCCGTCAGCACCCTGGCACTGTCCCGACAGCCCCCAGCCCTGCTCCTCGCCCCCTGGATCCCCAGCGGGGCCCGTCAGCACCCTGGCACTGTCCCGACAGCCCCCAGCCCTGCTCCTCGCCCCCCGGATCCCCAGCGGGGCCCGTCAGCACCCTGGCACTGTCCCGACCGCCCCCCCCTGCTCCTCACCCCCTCGGATCTCCACGGGGCCCGTCAGCACCCTGGCACAGCCCGCAGCCCCAGCCTGCTCCTCGCCCCCTGGATCCCCACGGGCCCATCGCACCTGGCAGTGCCCCGCAGCCCCCAGCCTGCTCCTCGGCTCCCCGAGATCCCCAGTGGGGCCCGTCAGCACCCCTGGCACTGTCCCCGCAGCCCCCAGCCTGCTCCTCACCCCTGGATCTCCAGCAGGGCCCGTCAGCACCTGGCACTGTCCCGCAGCCCCAGCCCTGCCTTCCTTGCCCCCCCGATCCCCAGTGGGGCCCGTCAGCACCTCTGGCACTTGCCCCACAGCCCTGCTCCTCAGCAACCCCGCTGCCTTCATGGGCCACAGCACAAGCCCCCCGGGAGGCTTTCCGTAGGGGGGGCCCTGCCTGGCTGGCAGTCAGGCCGAGGGCTCCTGCGGGCACCGCCTGGCGAAACCGCAGAAGCCTGGGCTCCCCTTCAGAGCCTGCAAGCGCTCCTTTCCCAGGGGGCTACATTCCGGCTGGCACGGGTACCTAGCACGCCCAGAGGTGCTTGGAGCCTGGTACTTCCCGCCGCCCCCAGCCCAGTCCGGGTCCGCCCGGGTGCCGCGGCCACCAGCAGCAGGTTTACCCAGCCGCTGCCAGGGCCGCCCCCCTTCAGCCGGGCTGGGGAGGCGAAGCTGCTCTGGGCTGGCAGTGTCCGCAGATGGCTTCCGGCGGTACCGCCTGCTGGTGCTTGGGGCGCTGCGCGGTTAGCGCCTGACGGTTACCGGAAAGGAGCCCCCGCCCGGGGGGACCACCCACCGGCTGGGGGGGCGGGGCGCAGCAGAAGATCGGGGCCGGCCTGGCTGCGCCCATCCCCGTGGCGTCGGATCCGGCCCCGGCCCGGCGGTGTCGCGGTTCTCGGCTCCCGCCCGCCGGGCTCGGTGCGAGGATTGGAGCCGGCCGGGTCCTGCCGGCAGCCCTTGCGGGAGCCGCCCGCCGCCCGGGTTGAGTCGCGGCCCGCGCCGGGCCGCGCGGGCGCTGGGAACCCCGCAGAGACGGGCCGGGGCCGGGCGTTGTCCCCGCGGTGACCCCGCTGCCCGCACCGGGTGTGCCCTGCCCCAACCCCACTGCCCGCACCGGGGTGTGCTCGGTTCCCTGCCCCACCCCCTGGACCCCTCTGCCCGGCAACCCGTGTGTCGGCTCCCTGACCACCCCCCGGACCCTCTCCCGCCGGGTGCTCGGCTCCCTGCCCCCAAACCCCCCCCAACCCCCCTGCCGCCCGGGGTTGTGCTCGGCTCCCGGCCCCTACTCTCCCCCCGGGACCCCCTGCCCGCACCGGGGTGTGCTCGTCCCTGCCCCCAACCCTGCCCCACCGGGGTGTTTGTACTCGAGCTCCCTGCCCCTAACTCCTCCCCGGACCCCTCTGCCCGCACCAGGTGTGCCCAGTCCCTCCCCCCCCCGGACCACTCTGCTCCGCACCGGCTGTGCCCTGCCCCCAACCCCTCTGCCGCACCGGGTGTGCTTTCGGGCTCCCGGCCCCCAGACTCTACCACCGGGACCCCCTGCCCGCACCGGGGTGTTGCTCGGTTCTCTGCCCCCAACCCCCTTCCCCACCGGGGGTGTACTTCGAGCTCCCTGCCCTAACTCCTCCCCCTGGGACCCTCTGCCAGCACCGGGTGTGCCCAGCTTCCCTCCCCCCCTGGACCCCTCTGCCCGCACCGGGTGTGCCCTGTCCCCACCCCCTGCCCCCACCGGGTGTACTCGGCTCCTGCCCCTAACTCCTTCCTCTGGAACCCCCTGCCCGCCACCGGGGTGTCCCTGTGGGTTTGCCCCCGCCCCCCTTACCCGCACACCGGGGTGTGCTCAGATTCCCTGGGGGCGAGGAGCAGGGCTGGGGGCTGTCGGGACAGTGCCAGGGTGCTGACGGGCCCCGCTGGGGATCTGTGGGGGCGAGGAGCCCAGGCAGGCAGCAGGCAGCAGGCCCCTCCGGGCTCCTGGCTGGCCGCACGTCACACCCGGCTCAGACACAGCCTTGTAGGGTAAGGGAGCCTGGGTCCTGCCAGCGACAGCAGGAGCGGAGCTGGGAGCCTGCCCGGCGCTCAGCCTCCCCCCCACTCAGCCCGGCTCTGGCCTGCTCCTCCTCCTCGGGCTGAGGGTCACCAGATGTCCCGATTTGGGGGGCTTTTTCTTATATAGGCTCCTATTACCCCCACCCCCATCCCCCCTGTTCACACTTGCTGTCTGGTCACCCTACGCGGGCTGAGCCGCCCCCCACGGGCTCCGCGCCCCCAGCACTCACCCGGCTGCACAGTCAGCCTGGCGCTGCAGCATGACTCCCCCAGCTCGTTGGCTCCCTGCCCCCAACTCCTCCCCCCGGGACCTCTTTGCCCGCACTGGGGTGGGCTCGGTTCCCTGCCCCCAACCCCCCTGCCCCCACTAGGGTGTGCTCGGCTCCCTGCCCCCAACCGCCCCCCGGGACCCCTCTGCCTGCACCAGTGTTGGCCCCCGAGGGTCTGTGATGTTTGGGGCTCTGGCCGGTCCCCGAGGGGTGTTTCTATGCTGTGTTTCTAGCCCTGCACCTAGAGGATGGCTTCCAGGCCACAGAGCCCCTGGCCCCCAGGCTGGGCACCCCCTGCCTCTCTCTTGGGGGCAGGAGGGAACGGACCTGTGCCATTGTTCCTGCAGCTGGTGCCCCCTCCAGCCTGGGCTCCCCGCTCCCGCTTGCCCTGTGCTACTAAAGGAAAGACAGCAATTAGCCCCTTGTGTACTAGCCTGCGGGGGCGGGGGGTTGAGCACGTGGGGGGCCCTCTGCTGTGGGGGAAGGGCAGCCTGACGCCCTTGATCTGTCATCCCCACCTGGCTCCCCAGAGCCACGGGCACGTGGCCTGTCCCATGGGGTAGATGGCTGAACCTGTCACCTGGGGTCTGACCAGGGCTCCCTGGCCTGCGAGTGGCTGGGACGGGGCTCAGCCCTGAGCCCTGTGCCGGCGATGCTCAGCCCCTGCCCCTCAGCATCCCGCTGCCCCTGCCTCTGTACAGCAGCTCCGGGCAAGCTGGGGGGCAGGGGTGGGAGTGCCCGGGGGCTCACCAGCCAGGCGCAGCCTCTTCCCGCCCCCAGCAGCTTTTGGAGACAAACCCCAGGGCCCTGCCCCAGGGTCACCGGCCTGCGTGCTCCCAGAGCTCTGTCCTTGCCCGCAGGGCCTGTTCCCCTCTGCAGCAGGACCCCAACGCTGGCATGAGCGCGGCTGCCAATGTCACCTTCAGCCCTGGAGAGCCGGGCGGGTGGGCGGACGACGGGCGGTGGCTGCCTCGTGAGCCAGCCTGGTCCCCTATCTCAGCCGCTTCTTGTCTGCCTGGCCTGGCCTCCTTCCCACGCTGGGCCGGGCAGCCGCACCCCTGCACTCACCCCTGGGCTCCGGCCCCGCGGCCTGGGCTCTGAAAGGGTTTGGCAGGGGGGCTCCCACGGGGCTGCTGCAGGGTCCCATCCATCCCCTCCTCTCGGGCTGGGTGTCAGGATGAGACACCCTCCTCCAGTGCTTGAGAGAAGGCAGGCTGGGGGTGAGGGATGAGGGAGCTGAGCTGTGCGCTGAGGAGCCCGCCCGCCTGCTCTGCCCTGGGCGTGCTGCCACCCTCGGTGCCCTGCTGCCCATCCTGCCATCCCAGCCAGGGGCTTGCCAGGGCCAGGCGACCTGGTACCCTTAACCGGCTTTACTGCCTGCTCTCTCCTGAGCCAGCACCCCCTGCGGAGAGCCAGGGGTCCCTGCCGCCCCCCGTGGCCCTGGCCAGCCCCATCACGTCGGACGAGGAGTACCTGAGCCCCCTGGAGGAATTCCCAGCGTCCGGGACCCCCCAGCACCGGCTGGCCGGGAAGCTGCAGCACACAGTCGACCTCGGCACCGCCCGCAGCCCGGTGGAGACCAACTTCAAGGCTGCCCCCACCTTTGAGGTGAGGGGCCGGGTCCTGGGGTGGGAGCCCCCCTGTCTGCCTGCAGTCCTGGTGCCCCGGGATCACTGGGTTGGGGTTTGCCTCCCCCTGAGCCCTGCTGCAGCCTGGACGCAGCCTGGGCTGCGCTGCCCCCCGGGCTCTGGGACAGCGGCACCCACCTCGGGCGCCCCCTCCTATTGGTTTGTCTTGCGGTGCAGGGGTGACCCTTGTTCCCTGCTCCGGTGCCCGTGGGCAGCCCTGTCTGATGCCCACCCCCATGTGCTTCCCGTCCCAGCTGGCTCTGTGTGACCTGTCGGTGCTGGAGGGGCAGGACGTCAGCATGAGTATCCGGGTCCGGGGCGAACCCAAACCCATCATCCACTGGTGAGTCCTCCGGCGCGGGCTCCCTGGCTATGGGTGGGGAGGGGATCCCGGGCCCTAGTGCCATTAGTGTTACTGTAGGAACTCTCCTGCAACAGGATGGGAACAGTCTGAATGGGGCACGGGGCAGGGACTGGCTGGCCCAGGGGGGCGGGGAATGGGGGAGGGGCCTGTCCCCTCTAGGGGGTGCCGGCTCCCATCCGGCCCTAGGGCAGGAACCGGCTGGCTGAGGGGGGCAGGGAATGGGGCACAGAGCAGGGACTGGCTGTTCCAGAGGGGCGGGGAATGGGGCACGGGGCAGGGACTGGCTGGCCCAGGGGGCTGGGCAATTCGCGGAACGGGGCAGGTGACAGGCTGTCCAGGGGGCCGGAATGGGGCACGGGGCAGGGACTGGCTGGCCCAGGGCTGGGAAATGGGGCACGGGGCAGGGACTGGCTGTTCCCAGAGGGCAAGGGACCAGCTGGCTGAGGGGGGTGGTGGAATCGGGCACGGAGGCAGGTACCGGCTGGCTGGGGGGCAGGGAATGGGGCCACGAGCAGGGACTGCCTGCCAGGGGGGCTGGGGAATGGGCACGGGGCAGGGACTGGCTGGCCCCAGGGGGTGGGAATGGGGCACGGGGGCAGGGACTGGCTGGCCCAGTGGGGCTGGGGATATGGGGCAGGCGGCAGGGGACTAGGCTGGCCCGGGGGGCGGGATTGGGCACGGTGGGGCAGGACTTGGCTGTTCCAGTGCGGGTGGGGAATTGGAGGCATTTAGGGCAGGGAACGTCTGGCTGAGTGGGAGGTGCGGAATGGGGCACGGAGGCAGGACTGGCTGTTCCAGAGGGGCGGGGGACGGCTGGCTGAGGGGGTGAGGGAATTGGGGCAGGGCCTGTCTTTTCCAGGTGTGTGCTGGCTTCATTTCCAGCCAGGGCATGGGCACGGTCTGGTGGAGGCAGGCGAGGCGGGGAGAACCGTATAGCGGTTCGGTTCAGTGCAGGTGGGCTGTGCCCCCTGGGGTGAGGGCTGGCTCTGACTGTCCCCCCCCCAGGCTGAGACCGGCAGCAGGTGAAGGTGAGCGGGCGGCTCTCCGTGGCGGAGGAGGGGGCGGCTCCTGGCACCCTGCGCATCCCTGCGGCAGAGCGTTGCAGACGCCGGCTTACTATGCCTTGCAAGGCCATCAACGAATACCGCACAAGCATGTGCGGGCCAAGCTGCAGGTCCAGTAGGTAGCCCAGGCCTGCCATGCCCCTACACGCTGGGCTGCGGTGGGCGCGGGGGGCCTCGAAGAGGAGCTGCTCCCAGAAGGGTGAGCTGCGTCATGCCCACGGCCCTGGCGTCTTGCAGGGACCGGTCGTCTGGGCAGCGACTGGGCTCCACCATCCCCAGCGCGGCACCTGGTCACTGAGGGATGTGTGTGGGGGGGGGGGGGCACAGGAGCTGGACGAGGTAGATCCAGTGGGATTGGACAAACTGCTCTGTAGAACCGAGAGAAAAGTCCGATCTGTCCTGCCCCCTATTCCCACCATTCTGTCCCAGCCCTGGGCTCCCGCCAGCTCTGCCGGTGCCCCTCAATCCCGACCTGCAGCCCCTGCTAGCCCAGCCGTGGGGCCCCTCTACACACGGCCTTGCTGGTGCCCTGTCACGGATTCACTGGGCGATGCTCTGGGACTGCTCCCTACGAACCCAGTCAGGACTCTGGGGAAGTCTCTCTGTGAACAGACTGTCTTCGGCCTGGAAGCTTCCACAGCTTCCACCTTCCTGGGTCTCTCCTTGGAGCATTCAGCATCCTCTGCCCCTCCGTGCGCTTCCCACAGCGAGTCCACCCAGTGGGGTCCTGGGGGGGCCACAGGGTCCTGCACCCCCACTTCGCAGTCAGACGTGACTCTCAGCCAGCCAGTAACACAGAGGTTTATTCGATGACAGGAACGGGGTCTAAGACAGAGCTTGTAGATACAGAACCCGGACCCCTCAGTCAAGTCCATCTTGGGGGGCAGGGAGGCCAGATCCCAGTTCTGGGCCTCCCTCCATTTCCCCAGCCAGCCCCCAACTGACACTGTCCATCCCCTCCTCTGCCTTTGTCCCTCTCCCGGGCCAGGAGGCCCTTGATCTCTCTGTCTCCAACACCTTCAGCTGGCACCTTGCCGGGGAGGGGCCCAGGCCATCAGTTGCCAGCAGACAGGGTGTCGCCATTGTCTGTGCAGACACCATCACACCTTCCCCCTAGGGCTCTGCAACAATCGCCCTGATCCCACCACCTAGATACCTGAGAAAGGCAAAGGGGAAACTGAGGCACCCACAGGATTCGGAGAAAACATTAAAAACATTCCCACTTTGTCACACCCCTCGATCCTGACCCACAGCCCCTGCAACCCCAGTCTGGCACTCCCCATCCACAGCCCTTCCAGAACCTCTCAATCCCGATCCCACAGCCCCCTCCTATCCCAGCCCTGGGCTCCCCCGGCTCTGCCAGTGCCCCTCAATCCCGACCCGCAGCCCCTGCTAGCCCAGCCCTGCCGCTGCCCCTCACTCCTGACCCCACAGCCCCTGCAACCCCAGCCCTGCCAGGGCCCCTCATTCCCGACCCCACAGCTCCTGCTAGCCCAGCCCTACCGGGGCCCCTCATTCCCGACCCGCAGCCCCTTCCATCCCATCCCTGGGCTCCCCTGCACAGTTCTGCTGGGGCCCCTCAGTCCCTGCCTGCACTGTAGTGCCAGGCCGTGTGGTGTCCTTGGGGTTGGTCGCTGCTGCTGGAGTTTCGTGGCGTCGCGCCTGGGAGCAGAGCTGTGCCCATGGGCACACGGGTGGCTCCATCTCAGCCAGGTTCTGCCCCCCGTCCCCGTATGCAGGACACGCGTGGCTCGCTGGCCCATGCTGGGGGCTCCTGGCCCTGCTGCTCTGGTGTTTTCTTCGCTGCCCCTGCAGTGCCCTGCGGGATGCTGTAGCACCGATCCCTGGGAGAGCTGACACCTCCCGGCCATGCCAGCTGCTGCCCCCTTACAGACAGCAAAGGGGCAGCAGGAGCCCAGCAGCAGGGCTTGGGCCCAGGCCTCCCACCTGGCATGGGGGCTGTTGGGGCCTTCTCAGGCTGCCGGCTGAGGGGGGACAGTCCTGCTGCCTGGGCACTGGCCTGGCCCATCCTGTTCCCACCCGGCACGGGGGTCACACGGCAGCTCCAGTGAGCCGGAGCCTGTTTGGCGCCTGCTGGGGTGGAGCTGAGTTACTTGCTGAGGGCCGGGCCGGGCTGGGCTGCAGACCCTTGGGGAAGCTCCTGGGCCCCCAGGGCAGGCTAGAACCCTGCTGCCCCAGGCCAGGCCCCAGCAGACACCCAGCCCCTCTGCAGGCGGGGATGTTGTGTGCCCGTGTCCCGTGCCCATCTCGGCTGCACTAACCCTGCTGCTTGCTGACTGCGGTTTTTGTCTGTACACAGGGGGAGTGCGATAAGGGGCCGCGGCCTTGGGGCTCTTTCTTAGGCGCTGGACCTCGCCTTGCATTCTTGCCGTCTGCTCCGAAGGGACGGAGTGACCAAGGGGCAGGGCCTGGTGCCCGGGCCTGGCCCCCGCCCCGCCGCCACCTCCTGGACTCTGGGCTGCAAGGCTAATGCGTGGACTCACTGGGCGGCGGGGGAGGCGAAGGCGTGGGCGGGGCCAAGCTGGCATAGCACAGTGACGGCACCAGGGGGCGCTGCAGGCCCAGCTGGGCCACGCCCGGCGGCTGCGTGATGCTGTCTGTCTTGCTCTGTCCGTGTGTCCACGTCTCTGTGTCCTGCTGCTTCTCGTCGGCACCGCCAAGGAGCAGGGAGCCTCTCTGCCGAGACCGTGCCAGCCGGGACCGGGCAACCTGGACACTGGGCAGCTTGGGAACGAACACACCTGGGGGGCGGGGGCGGGGGCCAGAGACCCACTGCCCCCCACCCCTGCCCGGAGAGCAGCCTCTGCCCAGCCAGCATCGGGCGCAGGCTGTGAAGTAGCACAAACGGCTCCCCCCAGAGCACTGTGCCGGCAGGGCCCCTCCGGCACCCCGGGGGTCCCCAGGCCTGGGGGCTCCCGGCAGGGGGAGCGGCCCCAGGGGGCTGGCGGTTGGGAACTTTTTGTAGCTCTAATAAAGTGTGTTTGGTAAAGCGCCGTGTGGTTTGTTCGTGGCACAGACCCCCAAGCCCTGTCCCATCTTCCTGCCCCTGTCACCTCTGTTATCCGCTGCCTCCTCACTGTCCTAGGGTGCCACGCATCCTGCACCCCTTCCACGGGGCCTGTCCCCCACTCCCAGCATGTCCCTGGGGGGCCCTGACCCCATTCCTGACAGGTCCCAAGAGTCCTGCCCGTCTCCCATTCATTCCCTGCATGCCCCAGGGAGCCCTGCCCATCCCCCCATTCCCAGCGCACTCTGCCCCTCTCCCATTTNCTGTCCTAGGGTGCCACGCATCCTGCACCCCTTCCACGGGGCCTGTCCCCCACTCCCAGCATGTCCCTGGGGGGCCCTGACCCCATTCCTGACAGGTCCCAAGAGTCCTGCCCGTCTCCCATTCATTCCCTGCATGCCCCAGGGAGCCCTGCCCATCCCCCCATTCCCAGCGCACTCTGCCCCTCTCCCATTACTGTGTGTCCCGGGGGCCCTGGGCACCCTGCACCCCCCCGCTCCCTGCACGTCTTGGGCCCTGCATGCCTCCCTCCTCCCCCCGGCGTCGCCATTCAGTGGCTCAGGTGCGTTTCTCTCTCCCTAGCGCACCCCGCGAGCCAGGGCCTGGCTGTGCTGGCACCGCTGCAGGACGTGACAGTCGGGGCTGGGGAGCTGGCGCTCTTCGAGTGCCTGGTGACGGGCCCGCCGGACATGGACGTGGACTGGCTCTCACGGGGGCGGCTGCTGCAGCCTGCCCTGCTCAAGTGCAAGATGCACTTTGACGGGCACAAGTGCAAGCTGCTGCTCACCTCCGTGCATGAGGACGACAGCGGCATCTACACCTGCAAGCTGAGCACAGCCAGGGGTAAGGAGCTCTGCACCGAGCCTGCTGGGGTCACCACCCAGCCCTGGGGTCCCTGAGGGACCAGACTGTCCGTGGGGACCCTCTGGGCTCCCCTCAGCCAGGCCCGGGCTGGGATTGCTGGGAACCCCTCATTCGATGCTGGAGCCTGGCCTGGGGGTGGGGTTGGAGGGCCCAGCGGGGCTCTGGTTTGGTGCCCCCGCCCCCAAGTTACAGGCTGATGCTGTGGGGAGAGACCCACCTGAGCTGGGTCTGCCCTTCCTCCTGAGGGGCAGGAGCTGGCATGGCCCAGGCCTGGGGCTGCTTGGGCCGGTGCTGAGCGAGGCTCCGGTGTTGGCCTGGTTCCCGTTGTTCTGCTGCCCCCTTTAGTGATGGGGTCAGGACACGGGTGTGCTGGGGGGCTGAGCCACCCTACTGTCACCCAGCGGAGTGGGTGGCAGCTCCCCCGAGGGCCGGGTGAGGGGCAATCGAGTCCCGGGGCCTGTTCTGCTGCTGGCCAGGGCCCTGCGTCTTCAGCACCCGTCCCCCCGCCTGTCTTTCCCTGGACCCCGTCTCTCCCCCTGGACAAGAGGGGCCGGGCCCGGTTCCTTGGGCATCTGCCACAGAAAAGAGGCCACAGGCTGGCCAGCGTCTCTCCGGCGGGTTGGGAACCACGCTCAGCACGTCCCACAGCTGCGGCTGCGTTGCAGCACTGGGCGGGGAGGTGCCCCCGGGTAGGAACTGAAAGGGGGAGGTGAGAGTCACTTAGACAAGGGAGGGGTCTTCAGGTGGGCCGGTCTGACAAAATGCCCCCGGGCTGCTGAAGGAGCAGACGAGATCGCTGAGCCGCTAGTGCTGGTCGGAGCTCCTGGAGGTTGAGGAGACGCCTGCGAACGGGAAAAGGGGAAAGTGAGTGCCCAGCTGTCAACAGGGAACGAAGGACAACCCGGGGCATTACAGACCAGTCAGCTTAACAACCCGGGGCATTACAGACCAGTCAGCTTAACTTCCAGCCGGAAAGAATATGAGCAAAAATCGTTAAGCAAACAATTTGCAACCCACCCCTCAGCACTTTAACCTCCCAGTAGCCAACCCCGCCACCTCAGCCACAACCCCCAGCACTGCCCCCAGCCACTAACCCCGCCACTGCCCCCCACCTCAGCCACTTAGCCCCCCAGCACCCACCCCCACTCAGCCACTACCTCCAGCACTGCCGCCCAAGCCACTTAACCCAGCAATAGCCCTCCACTCACCACTAAACCCCCAGCATCAAACCCCTTCACCATTGGTCACTCCCCAGGCCACTAACCCCAGGCCATGGCCCCTCACCTCAGATTACTAACCCCCAGCCATTTGCCACCCACACTCAGCCATTAAACCCCCCAGCCACTGGCCCCATGGAGTGGAGAACACTCCATTGAGCCATCAGCAGGCTCTAGTGTAAGGCCCATGGGGACGGAGGGGAGGCCTGGCCCCTCCTGACTGGTGCTGCAGGAAACCCCAGGCAAAAACCAACCTCGCAGCCCCCTCCCCAGTCTCCATGGGCCGGCAGCACAAGCCCTCACCCCCTGCCCTTGTCTTGCCTTGCAGAGGAAGCTGACTGCAGCGCCCGGTTACCGTGCGCCCGTCGATCCAGCCGCTCCTTTCACCCGCAAGCTGAGGACCTGCGTTGGTGAAGGGCACGGACTGCGCGTTTCGGGACTGAAGACATTCAGCGGCCCCCCATGCCACCGTCACCTGGACCCACTTTGTAGCAACCCCACCCCCCCTGATATGGCCCCGGGCATCTTGCAGGAGACCCCTGCCCCACCCCCGTCTGGGCTGTGCTTGCGGCCTGCCAGGAGACCCACCTTCTCCCCGATGACAGTGCCCAGTCCCTGCCAGGAGACCCCCCCCCCGCCCCGCGATGTGCCCTGGCCCTGCCAGGAGCCCTCTCCCACCCATGGCTGTGGCCCTGGGCCCATGCCAGGAGACCCCCCTCCCACCAAGGCTGTGCCCTGGGGGCCTGCCAGGAGACACCCCACGCCCCGCGGCTGTGCCTGGGCATGCCAGGCAGGACCCTCTCTCCCACCCCATGGCTGTGCCCTAGGCGCCTGCCAGAGACCCCCCTCCCCACCCACGGCCTGTGCCCTGGGCCCTGCCAGGAGACCACCCCCTCCCCCGCCCCGTCGGCTGTGCCCGGCTTCTGCATGAGCACCCCCCTTCCCAACGCCACAAACCGTGTTGCCCTGGGCCCTGCAGGAGACCCACCGCCTTCCCCACGACCCCTCCTCTTGGAACGCGGCCAGGGCTGTGATCTGCCTGTGGCGTCCCCACCGCGCTGCGCAGCCCTGTGCTGTCCCTAGCTGCAGCTGGCTGCCGGGCTCTGCTCCAGGCTGTGGGTTCCCCCCTCACCTGCCCCTTGATGACGTGCATTTCTCTGCCCCCCACTCCAGGCCAGCCCGTGGAGGAAGGCGAGAACGTGCGGCTGCAGCAGGAGCGGGGGCTGCACTCGCTGCTCATTGTGCATGCGGACAGCGAGGACGAGGGGCAGTACAGGGTCTGTGCCACCAACGAGCAAGGCCAGGCGGAGTGCTCTGCTGAGCTGTACGTGGAGGAGCCGCGCCCGGCCGCCACCTCCCACAGGTAAGACCTGGCTGGGGCATGGCTGGGGACCCCTCTGCAGTGGGGCGTAGCCCCTCCGCCAGGCTGCCCGAGGGGACCCTTAGGGTGACAGATCCAAGGGGAATGGGCAGGGGGATCTCCCTAGGGGCCATGTGTCAGTGCCAGCCAATGGTCTGCTCTGCTGCTCGGCGTCTGGCCTGGGGGCCCACCCTGCTGTCCATAGAAGTGGTGGGCTCGGGGGTGGGGGGACACTTCCCTAGCCCCCCAGGGGACTGGGACGTGCTGTTCCAGGCCCGGGATGCTGGCAGCAGTGAGCTCTTATCCCGGCTCTGGCCTGGCTTCGGAGCTCGCTGCTACCCCCAACTGTGGCCAGCGCTTGGCCAGGCCTGGCCCAGGTATTTAGGCAGTGTAACCCTAAATTCAGCATCTGTTCCGTCATCCCCGTCACGTTCCCAGCGTACACAGCGCTGCGCTGCTGGGAGCGTCTGGGCCGTGTCTCAGAACCGCACCGGTTTCTGATCGCACGACCCAGACACACGAGAGCTGGGCCATCGGGCCGTCCCTTAGGTGCAGGGACTGGATCTGGTCGGTTAGGAAGCCGTGAGCCGTCATCTTCGTCCTTTGCACCGGGCTGCCTGCCCATCGGGAGCTGCTCTGGGGTTGGTCGGTGACTCAGAGGAGCCAGGAGTGACTCTTGCTGCTGTCAGGTTTCGGAGCTGGCTGTGCAGCTCTCTCAGCCTCTCCACTGCTATTAGAAAGGGGGTGTGATGGTGCTGCCCATGGGAGCCAGCTGAGGTCACTCAGTCAGGGTGAATTGCAAACAAAACAGGGCAGACAAATCCCAAACACTGGTGGTTATTCCATTACTTAGATTTACCAACCAGCACAAAACAGCTTCTATAGTACCTCACTGGTTACTTAGAAGTCCAAACCATGCAGTTCCCTTAAAGTGCCCAGCCTCAGGTCTCCATCCAGACACACCTGTCAAACATCTGATGATGATTTCTGAAAATCTTATCTCATCACATAAAAGAAAAGGTTCTTCCAATCCCAAAGGATCAGCCACATACCCGTGTTCAATTATAATTTAGATCTTACCCACAATACACGCTACAGCCAATTCTTATTAACTAAGCTAAAATTTATTAGAAAAGAAAAGAGAGAGAGTGTTGGTTAAAAGATCAATATACAGACAGACTTGAATTCAATTCTTGAGGTTCAGATCACAGCAGAGATGAGCTTGTAGTTGCCAAAAGTCCTTTTAGAAATAGTCCAGAGGTTATAGTCCAATGTCCATATTCAGGGTGGCTCCAGTCAATGACTGGGGGATCTCAATCCTTGTGGCTTAAGTTTCCCCCTCTTGAAACCCAAAGCAGATCTGAGATGAAGCAGGATCGTCATGTCCCAGGTTCTTATTACATTTTCCAGCAGCCTTTTGGCCTGAGAAAACAATAGGCTTAACTCCTTCTCCCAAACATCCTGGCAATTAGCACAGGGTAATTTATCCATTAAAACAGTTCAGATACAGGTTACCAGCAACCTTCAAAGAGACACATAGACAATAATACCTATTTCACTCAAGTTCTGTCTTCCTCTTAAATGTTAATATTCCTCTTTTTGATTCTTTGAATCAAAGCTATAGCAATAGACAAGACTTGTTTGCTGACATCCAAGACCTGAGCAAACACCTCCCCTTCTACTCTAACAATGCAGACTTGCATTTCAAAGCTCTGTAGCGGTTCATTTACATGATCTTGCTAACCAGTCCTTAAGGTTCACCCCTGGGTCAGGTCAGTCGGTGAGGTGAGTTAATTAACTCTTTCTGGCCCTGTCACCTTTTCAATGAGATATTATATTATACTCATAACGTCACACCCCCAAACGCAAAATTGATGCAGGAAGGGATGACATCAAACATCTCTGACTGCATCCCAAAAGCTCCCATCCTGGGTTCTGTCCTTATTACACAGCTGTACTGGTTAGAAGCCATGTTTATAACAGAAATGTTTTACCAAATGACTCAAGTTCAATAACATGATTGAATCTCTTGTTCAAACTTAAGGTAAACTTGGTTAGAAACAAATAAGCTAGCCCCCTGTGGATCTGCTCTGCAGGAGGATTCCTGTACAGTCTCATATGATCTTGCTTGCCAAGAGCGCTAAAGAAACTAGCTATTTTATCTACACAAGCCTCTGGCAAATGTTTTGGAACCCAACTAAACATTAAATCAACATAGCATATTAATGTTGTTCACAGTGTAGGAATCTTGGCATTTAGCCATGAAAGCAATACGGTGTAGCGTGTGCCTCAGTTTCCCTTTTCATACAGCACATCAGGTCTGGAATGTCTTTTCTTCTGTGTGAAAAGTTCCAAGACTGTTTATAGGCACTAGCAGTGAAACATCAGCATAACAAGGCCTTTTTAACATGAAGTGTGTTCTCATTTATTTCTCTTAACATGTTCAAGGGATTTCCCAAAAAAAGACTAGGCACATTGTACATTTTTACAGGTTTTGGTAATAGCAACACACTAGTTACAAAAATTACCATTAGCAATGACAACAAATTCATTGCAAGTGTCCATGTATAATCATGTTTGTCGTGCCAGACCTTTGCCTTAATACCATTGGGGTTTTGACATTTTTAGGGTTAACCTGCGCTTCCCTTTGCAAAATTAAGTTCTCTTTCCTCCTCCTTCTGCAGGATCACACCCTGAATTTCTCTTGCTTAACAGAATTCCTGGCTGATGGGGTGGGCTCTCTTGCTAACAGCTATTAGCAAGTCTTTCTTCTCCCTGCCAGCCAGGTAATTTGCATCACCACAGACACCAGCTTTTAGATTTTCAGCTGCTGCCCGTTCCAAGCCTGGACTCTGTTTTACAGAGATACCACACGAATTCAAATAGTCAGAGGGTGAGAGTCTGCTTGCTCTCCTCTGCATCCTCAAGCATTTGGCCGTAAAACTGTTCTGCTTTGAAATACCAATAACCAAATGTCTCCTCAGACCTGAAGCACAGACGGCTCACTTACAAAATTAGTCCTGTCCCAACACCATTGTCTTCCCAACAAGCTGGCCAAACCCAGGCACTTGGTCATAGGGCTGTTTAAATTCCTTAACAATTTTTACTCCATTTGAGACCCTCTCAAAGCTAGCCACACTGGATTTTTCAAAGGGAAAGTCAGTGGATCCACTCACAACAGAAAGTTTCTGGCTGTTAGGAACTGAAACTTCCTTAATTAAATCACTTTCACACCCTTTAGTTGTACCAAACTGCTTGCACAGATTACCATCAGGATTTCTTTCCCTAGCAGCTTCTCTAAGCAGCAATTCATCTCTCACAGAAACTCTGCTCTTACCCTTTTCACTTAGGGCTTGCTCTAAATGAACACTTCCTTGAGCTACAACAGCCTTTTTCTGGGGCTTACTTACATTTATGATCACCTTTGGCCCATCAGGCAGATTTCTACACAATTACCTTTCAGGCAAACTCATAGACTCACTAGATAAAAGGTTAGAGGTACTCTCCTTCCCTCTGCAACTTTCCTCATAGTCACTGGCAACCTGCAAGTTGTCAGGCTCGACATACACAAGTTTAGGAATTATTTCCTCCTTGTTACAAGTTGTTAAATTGTCAGTGGGTAACATAATCAAGTTACCTTTCTGCTCTGCTTGTGCCCTGGCTAGGATATCACCCTGATCAGACAGAGTTGCTACACCCTTTCCCAGTGACACATTAGCAACTGGCAAAATACAAGCACCAGAATTGTCTGGTCTCTGGGATTTTGCTAAGACACTAACTGAATACAACCTAGTCACAGTGTCATTCTCCCCAGCAGACACAAACTTAGGACCATTCCCTTCCTGGGCTTTAGCTGTCCCCACAACCAACTTTGAGACACCTGCACTATTCTCAACCATCACAGGCTGAAAGGCACCTTCTGTCTGCTCCACAGACACAGAAGAGCTGGAGACACATTCTCCTTCCCCAGACACACAGCTTGAGATCTCATTTCCCTTGTTCCAGCACACGGGGCTGTTTGCAGACAACTGCTTGGAGACGGAGGTAGCTTCCTTCATAGGCGAGTTAATACCCGTGTCTGACACAGGCACTTTTCCTTCACTGTCACATTTCTCCACACAGGGAACAGGTAAGGGATAGGGACACTCATCTTCCACTATCCTTGTCTTCCCAAACTGCTGACTAGACAAAGCCATCAGCTAGGCTCCTCCAAACTTTCCCTACCAGGCACATTGCCACTCCCAACAGATAAGCTGCTGCTTTTTTCATTACACTGAGCTACTTCCAGCATATCACAGTTACCCATTTCAGGTTCACTTTTACAAGCTGTACTAGCCACCAATCCATTACCCATCACAAATCTACCCTTTCCTTCCTCAGTTAGGGCGTTCACCTCACCATTTATTTTAATTTGCTCCTGAGAAACATTTTCCTCCCCAATGAGATCTTTTTGCTCTTGATCTAACTTCAGATTCACTTTTGAGACATCAGACAGACATTCAGAAACTCCATTCACAGACACACTGCTTTCTTGCACAGACAAGCAGCTATTACCAGGTTAGACTTCTCCTCTCCCCGGCCATAGCAAAACTGGTTAGACACAGAAAACTGCTCCGAGTAATACCACATATCAACATAGTTATAAACTGGATTTTCAAGAGGAGACAATTTCTGCTGTTCTTCCCTTGCTTCTTTGACTTGGAGCTGGAGGTCTAGTCGTCTTCTGTTGCATCTGTTGAGCTCTCTCCTCAGCAGTCAGTAATTCCAGAAGCCCCTTACAAGCTTTTTCTTCTCTCTCATCAGCCTCCTTCTTTCGTTCAGCAGCTTCTTTCTCCAGCTGGGCCAAGGCTTGCTTCTCTCTCATTCGAATTTCTGCCAGTTTTTGCTCATATTCAGATTGCAGGGTGTCCATCAGGGCTTGCAGTTTATTTGCTGCCTTTTGCATTTCAATTGCTTCTGCAGTTTCTGTAGCGTCAGGTTAGGGCTGTGTTCCTGCCTCCTGATCACTGCCCATTAACAGATCTCTCAGTTCTCGATTTGTAGCTTTCTTTCTAAAGCTGATCCCCTTTTCTGAACACACATCTTCCAGGGCTTTTTTGTCAAGACCCTCATATGCTCTTTGCTCACCCATTGCAACTGCTCTTTAACCAACCAAACTCTCAATACCAAAATTCAAATTTAGACAGCGTGGGGTTCTGACCAAAGCTTAATTGATCTGGTTCTGTGGATCCTGCCGACTACGCCACTGTGATGGTGCTGCCCGTGGGAACCAGCTGAGGTTGCTCAGTCAGGGTGAACTGCAAACAAAACAGGGCAGACAAACCCCAAACGCTGGTGGTTATTCCACTACTTAGATTTACCAAGCCTGCACAAAACAGCTTCTGTAATACCTCACTGGTTACTTAGAAGTTTAAATCACGCAGTTCCCTTAAAGT
>NC_133778.1:80846169-80861416 GCF_003597395.2 Chelonoidis abingdonii
GTTGGTAAAGCAGGATAAGTCCGGGCATAGGAAATAAGCAAAGATTTAAATCTAAGAACGATATTGGAATCTGGACAAAGAACTCTGAAAACAAAAGCCCACTAAAAAAGGGTTACAGGACAGAAAAGCAAGATAAACAGACTAAGATAAACCCATAAACTTCATCTATTATCTGCATAATACCTACCCTACCAGTTTACATCTGCAACCACAATGCCCAAGTAGGCAGCATTGGCTTTCCCCCTAACATTGATCAGTTCTTCTATTTAGTAACAAGTGTCTCTGAAGAAACCTGTACTTAATAGCTTCCCATCCCCCCAACCCCATCACTCAAAAAAGAAAACTTAGAAAAGAAACAGCACATGTCAGTTGAGACGGAAGCATCCATATCCCGCCTAGCACTTCTAGCTGGCGACTCTGAAAAAAAAAATTGAAAAAATCATGACCAACTCTGAGCAGCAGTGACTGGGTCAAAGTATTTGCATGAACATACCTACATAAAAATATCATGAGAAAATGCCAATTCATGGGACACTACCTACGCGCAATTCCTAAATTTTCCAAAATTTATCAAACACACAAACCAAACCCTCCACTGGGAACATCTTCCCACTGAAGCTAGCCACTACGTTCAGCCATTTGATGTCTACCCAAAACCGATAACAAACATCACCTGTCGTTCCGCATAATCAAAGCAAAACCCTCTGGAATTCAGGTGCCCACACCACTGGCATTCAGTGTTATAATAGCGTATTCCTGGGTAACTCCATTAAAACTTATCCTACCCCTCCCTCTCCTCTGCACCCTGAATCAAATTTTATCCAGGTCCCCTCCCTTACCATATTTCAATAAGTACATCGATCTCAACCATCTCGGGCAGCGTTCTATGGGGGGGGTTGTCCTGACGTACCAATAACTCTCACTCATGTACCCTCTAATAAATACTGTTTTGCCAAAAAACACCACGCAATCTATACTTCGAAACACACCATCCAAACATCCGGATCAAACCATAGCCCCTTTAACAAGCAATAGTTCAAAGACCCTACGATGAACAGATGTCACAGTGACAAAAATCCATCATGCCTATGTAATACCACCCTAAAATCGCCTAGTATGATTTGTCTAGCTCAGGTCCAACCACCTTCGAACTTTTGTAAAAAGAATTGGCAATACTTACTATGCATGGGAGCGAGTGAAGATCCATGACAAAACTACAGGTAAGGTTACAGTACTGAAGAGACAATAACCTAAGGTATGCATCTTTGGGACATCACTCCACCACCTAAAAACCTAAGTTAGATAAAAGTGAAATAACCGACCAGTGTAAACCAGTGGACCGCCACAAATCAGTATTAACGGAATCCAATCCAAATATTTCCCCCCAACCCCCCCAACCTCCCCCCCCAAAAAAAAAATGCCCTCCCCCACTACTGGCCAGCAGCAAGGGCACAAACCCCGTGTGCTCCACCTGTAACCCCATGCAGCTAATAGTCGGGACTGCATGATTAAATCTACTTTCGAAATGCTCACGCCCCACGACTCAGAAACACGAAAATCCAAGCACGCAGAAAAAGACCCAGATACAGACAGCCGAGCATCCTTATGAAAGACAACGTAGCATCTGATTACAACAAAATGCCTCAGGATCCTATAGTAGCAACTGACAAAGAGAACTACCTCGCAACACAACTGTATAAATTGGTGGCAGCAGGACACGGCTATGTTATCATGTACGAAAACGGGCCGAAAAAAACTACACACACTATGCATGGTCAATTTAGAATCCAATACACAAACCTGAATCACAAACTATCTGATGTAAAGTCAAGCAAAGTAAAACAACAAAAAAACGAATTTAAAAAACTAAATCATATAAATTGCCTCAAAAATGCCAAAAAAACATAGACACTCATCAACAATTAAATTCACTAATTGATGGAGTGACTGCCACAGTTTACATAAAACTAGAAATATTAGTACTCAAATAAAGCAAATAATATAAAAGCATTGAAACAAACAAAATAGCAGCAACAAGGTCTAGATAATTACGTCATGCTTATTGTACCTGATAACTATATAATACAATATCCTTATGGGACCATTTACAAACTTCACGGGCAAAGGAAACGTCAATAAGTGAAGATATAGCAACTTACATCACAGTATAAAAGCCATGATTAAAAAAAAAGCTTACATCTTCAATAAAGAGATGTGGTAATCGAAAGACCATAATCTCCATCTTGATCCAAATAATATTCTCCAACTTAGAGATAGTAGGCAACATAGACTGAGAAGGTAGCTACAGAAAGTATGTACATCAAAATCCATCTGAAAAAATACCCTGATTAAATCAGAATGCGCTAAATAGCCTGTAATTACAAACTTACATGCTGTATTTCAAGTTACGATTGAAGAATAATCAAGAAAGGCAGCAAATATAACAAAGCAATTAATAAACTGCCCGTCCAATACCTTGTCCTGGACGCCAGGTTAACAAATATAAAATCATATTCAGATCTAACATTAACACAAAAAACTTGGAATACACCAAGTCGAGCAACAGAGCTTGGACTGTACCCTGAAGCACAGAGTCCATTCTACAGATTACCATCGCAGTAACACAAAAACATCAAAGCCACTTCTTCACCCGCATAGCATGCATATCGTATCAATGGCAACACCCCAAATGCACGCCAGGCACACTGTTAATAAGATACAATCCTCACAGATCAACATCACAACTCCATGGACATGAAGACTAAAACATCAAAAACAGTGAAGCACTCAGCATCTAATCCAACCCCTGCCCAGAACAGACAATCCCCAACAACTTGCCCCATTCCCAAGCAAAGCCCCAAGAGAACTCACCACCTGGTTGCACCCAAGCCAAACCATGGAGCTGATCCTCCATTAGATAAGTGAAAACAACTCCCTTTTACAAAGCGTGATTTTAACTTCTATCCAAAAAACTAGAATGGGCTGGCAACATTCCCACTTAGTCAACTTCCTGCATAACACAATAGCAAGATAAAAGCTTTCCCTCTTTGCAGCTCACACTCTGAGGGCATATACAGTCATCCCTGTCCCCTCGGTAGAGCAGGACCAACAAAAAACAAGCCACCCCAAAGAGCCTGTCTCCCGGGTTTATCCTTCACCTTTGTTAAGACCCCTAAACACAACATACCATAAATCAAAAAAAAGCATTACCAAACATCATCAGAAATTTGTACCTTTTATCATACCAACTACGCTTTTTTTTGTCTTAACAAATAAATGTAAGCGTATACAAAATCATGTCAACTAAGCCAACCTCCACAAAAATCCAATCAGTTGACAAAACGATAGCATCTAAGGTTGAAACTACTTATAAAAATATCACATTAGACTACAAATATGCAAAAAACTGAACCAAATGGATTAATAACGCAGCAATCTTCTGTCTGCTTTCTTAAAAGAGCTTCATTACTTCATGTTAAAGAAATGGAAATATAAATTTAACAGCACCCTAAAAAAGTTCGTAGCATCCTGACAAAAATAATCCAGCAATAAAATCCAGTCGCATAGATAAAAAAAAAACTACATTTGGCACAAAGCATGCCCCAAACTAAAGTCTTGCTCATTATAACACAACTTAAACAATGAAAACATTAACAAAAAAACCCTCACCCAGATACACCTGCGTACCAAAGTCAACAAAAACAGTGCGTTAAGGCACCTTGTCAAATAAAAGCATCTTCTGGGAAAGTTGCACATAACTACAAGTCCCAAAATATCTACGGAGAAATCAATAAGTTAAGAGAAATGACCGTTTATTACTAATATACATCATAATTTAATATACAAAGACTTTATTTTTAACTTCACATTTCCCATCGCTTGCTAGTCCTATTACATGACTCGGGTTCTCAATCAGCACAAGATTAGATTACTCATACACCAACTGATCCGTTAATCAAATCAACACCCAAAACAAAGATAAAAACACGTGTATTCCCATGCACAACTATTTATCCTCTGTATTTTAACCGATTTTCAAAAAAACACAAACCACATCTCCACCACAAAAAAGCTCGAAAGGAATATGCCACCTAAATTAATTATTGGCGCACTAAGAGACGTACATTTATGAAATGGTGAGAGACTGTTCACCCTACACATCTTTCATTCCCCTCCCCGCACTCTATCACTGGATTCATGAGAAAAAAGATAAAATCCCCCACATAACTAATGGTCTGGGATCTTAAGACTAAAGAAAATCACAGATCACAACACACCTCATGAAATCCCTTAGAAAACGAATGACAGTTAATAAAAAGCTTGCTACACACCCCTCCTCCTCATTAATAATTCATCACATAAAGAAATGGAACTGATTTCCCTTCATAAAATTAACGGACCCAGGTATCTCTAAGCATACAGACCAGAACACAAAACTGATCAATATCTATTCAAGTTTTACACACAACTACAAATCCTGTTGGACACCGCACATGGCCACCTCAAACTAATCCAGCTAAAGGAACCAATCGTAGACTGACTGGACCATTCTCCATTTTTGGATTAAACCTTACCATCAACAACTTAAATACTGCAACATAGTTAAAACGAAATTACTCGTGCACTTACCATTCAAAGGACATGAAGCCATGCTGAACTCCATGTCTATTCGAAACAACAACTCAGAATAATCCCACAGCCACCCAACTAAAACACTTTCATCAGACATCTTTGGAAGATCAAACATCTTATACATGAAGCCCTGAAGAACCAGTCAATATGGGAAAATTTATCATTCACCAATACCAAGATGACAAATTTCATATAATAAACCAAAACAAAACAAAATAAAATTAACATAGACTAACTAGGATTCAAAACCCTTTACAAAAGATTTTTAGGTAATGTCCCATTATACAGATAAGAAGTTACAAGACACAATCTCAAAAGGTAACAACTTGCAAGTCACAAGCACCATGAAATGCCACAACATAAACCTCCCTCGCCCGCGAAACAAGACACAAGTTCCTTGATCATAATTGAACCTTTAAAAGGATGAACAGGATCCTTATCTCTACCTGTCATTATACATCCAGACTTCCTTAAACCAAATACGGCTCTATTGCCAATATTGAGGAAGTATACAAGTAAATACAAACACACAACCGTACACTAACCTAATAAAATCGTATAACAAAACAAAATGCTTGAAAAAAATAAAAGGCCTAACTCTTCACCATGTACATAAGGGGGGTACAATTATAATAACATTCATCCTCTACCCATGTGCAAACTCAATTAAACCAAACACAGAGCAAATCACCGGCGTTACAATTTCAAATGACAAAAAATTCAGAGGCAGTTCAAAACGAGCATTGACAGCCAAAACCTTATCCTTTTTTCCCCATTCAGGAACATAATTATTCTGCGAATATATCTCAACCGAGACAACTAATTATATTTGTAATACCAAGACAATAACAAAGCCCATATCGGCTATCCATCTCTCGCTAAAAAACAGATTAAAAATGCGCTTCACAGAAGGAGATATCCAGAGGAAAAATAACCAAAAATCAAGTATTTACAGGCATCCTTCCATACACCTCCTCACCACCTAACCTGCAACTCTGTACAAGCCATAAATAAAAGATCAAGCACGGGGCACCCCCAACAAAGACAAATTGTATGCACCAAGGTGATAATACTAATTACCACTCCTGCAAAACCAGACTCAAGGACGACCCTCATGAGACCCCTGTACCCACCCATGTAACCAGCGGCCGGAATAATGTCTATAAATGAAATAAATTTAATTAAGAGAATCTCAACACATAAGCACAATACAATGATACATCTCAGAAATCCAAGGAACCTACATACTAAATAATTCTGTGATACCAAGGTCCTACAAGAAAAACTCTTAAGAGACATCCGATCTGTGACTGGGGGACGAAAAATACATCATATTCACCATTAATCAATTATAAAAGCGCAATATAATTATTAACCATAACCAAGAAGTAACATTACAGGAAAAAACAACTATTGCTGAAAACGTATCCCAAAATTCACTAAGATTAAATAAAGAAATGCATAAAATAATATCAAGGACACAAGCCAAAACACCGATAGCGTCAACCCAGTGAAACTTACCCAACTAGCAAACTTCAGCATTGTATGGTTGATTATAGCAAAAAACCTCTCAATACCGTTCAGATCACCATATAAAGCACCAGTGAATTATCAACCCTCACCAGAACTCAAAACGACAAACCAATCAAACCCCCAACCACAAAAGCCAGAAGTAATCAAAGAAAAAGTTGAAGCTACACCAGAGTCGAAGAAATGCAAGCAATTTTTTAACCTGTATTACTATTAACTACGTGAATACCAAGAATAACAAAAGTGTGTAGAAACTTCTCAGGTTGTTTTACGCTCACAAGAACACAGTGAGAAAAGTGGCCAACTCTGGAACAGCAGCCAAAGGCAGCAAAAGAGCCAGGGGCCTATCCCTCCAAGAGAAGCTTAGATAACTAGAACAGCCCAATTAGACACCACCCCATATGGAAATAAACCCCTGGCTCAGTCAACAGTATAAAAAGTGGAAAAAGCAATGTCAATCAGAAAGAAAGTTTCCAGACGAGAAATAAATGGAGAGTGGCGATTGGAAGCCCAACAGAAACCCTATAAGACACTTGAAAAGCGAGAAACCTCACAACTACGGTAAAGAATAACCCAGAAGAAACCGGCTATCAATTTCACCACCACCCCAGGCCCCTGGTGGACCTGATGAGGCGCCCCAGTCCCCCTCTCCACTCCCCCCAAGACACAGAAATTAAAACGGTTCAAGCAGCAAACCCACCTACCAGAGAAACAAAACGCGAAACCCAGCAAACATACCGCAATTGCCACACGCAGTAATCCGCTAAACCAATAACATAACCCCCCACCAAAGGACGACTTTCAAGCCCTTCATCACCGGCCCAGCCTGGGGTAGCTACACCAGCAACCACCAACAAGAGCACAGAATACAAAACTAATCCGCCGATACGCCAGGACCGGAGCCTCGAAGACTAAAACAAAAGACACTATAACAAATCACCACGGAAGGACCCACATACCTCCCAACTACAAAAAATACCAGGGATATGAAACAATACCCCGCTTAGAGAAACAGCCCTTGCAGCCTGCCCCGAGAAACAACGGTCTGACCTGCCCCAATCCTATGGGGAACCCAGGAAGCTACACAATCGCATAAAAAAAAAAAAAAAAAAGCTGCACAAACTATCCCACTAAATCAAGGACCTGCCCCAGCGAAGGGACAACCACACGAAACCAAGTTCATAACAATAGAACAAAACCGAACCGCAGTGACTGATCCACCGACACGAAATGCTCGCCGAACCCAACCAAGATGATGGAGTACAAATGAGCGGTAATCGGTACCACAGACAGGACTGGTGCAATGACCCCCACCTAAATTGTCCCCCGTGGAAAGAAACCACCGGAACGTCCAGACTCCAACGCAGTACACCAAAACCAGGAAACAACCCCAAACCCAGCACGGCCAGAATCAAAAAACATAACCGAGAAATGAGACTCGCGGCCCAGAAAACCTGGGAAGGTGGCCGCAACACCCCAGGCAGTATAACGGAAGAACGTTTAAAGGAAAATGGGCAAAGCAGCCCAATTCCCAACAAGGACCTATGCAGTTAACTGGGCATAGGACAAATTGGCCTACAACTGGAGTACATGACCTCAAATTTACCAGACCATAAAAGAATGGATAAAACCATAGCAGTAAAATCGATGCTTCACGTTCCCGAATTGGAACAGACAACAAACCGGGCCAAAACACAGGGTAACATCTACATGGCACCGGAATGTTACCCTACAATTCAGTAGATGAAAACCAGGAAACACCAAGCGCAAAACCCCAACCCTTACTTTTGATTGGAGAACCCTGTGAAACTTACGGACCCCGATAGACAGAATACACCCCAGTTGAACCAGAGGCAAATAAGATAGCGCCCCAATTCGATGCTCAAATGTCCATCCCTGAAACCCCAGCTAGCAAACAAGGCGGCCTAAAAAGTGAGGACAGACGCACAATCAGACTTCCCTGGTAGCGACCGCCCATAGACAGAAAGCGCACGAGGACTCAGAAGTTTCCCCAAGGACACCCACGGGAAGATGAAATAGCCCCCTGGAATTTCATCAGCACGGGAAACTTGGGCAGACCAGCGGAAATCTCCATAACAAATGAAGGAATAGGAAATAAAGAACCTGGGTAAAAAAAGGAAAAAAAAATCAAAGCCCAGCCATATAGTCAAAATTGAGGACAAAGAAAGCAAAACGAGGAAAAGTAAGCACTCCTACCCACGGAACACATAAGGCCGTACAGAGCTCACATCAATGGACAACTAGGGAACAAGACCGGATAAAAACAAGAAAGTTTTATGCCAGAACACAGCAAACCTCTTAGTCCCCCCTGAAGCCAGCCAAGCCCCCGATCAGCAGCCCCCACATACCTACCTATTATTGATCCTCAGAGAAGCATACAAGGGCCACAAAAACGGCAGCGTCCAAACCGAAAACACACCGTACTAGCACACATATCAGAGGCCATCCTTAAAAAACCCACTCAGCAATAGCAAAGAACACACAGTCGGCAATGCATCCAAGGAGATCTTGACAGACCAGGGAACCCCCGTTTACGTTCAAAACCTAATGAAAGACTTATGTGCCCTGCGCCGTTACAACCATTCGACCTCCGTCTACCATCCACAAACAGACGGCTAGTCGAATGAAGATTCATCGAACCCTAAAAAGTATGATCCCGGAAGGTGGTAGCACAGGCATGGAGGAATTGGAAGGTAGCGAGCCGTCTTTTCCACCGTATCTAATGTTCGCTATACTCGGGAGTTCTCCCAAGCCAGCGTCCAAAAGGGATCTTTCTCGCCTTTGACTCTTATATGGACGCCACATCAGCGAGGATATTGGATATCGCCAGGAGGAATTGGGAGGAACAACCCAACCCAAGGAAAGAATATTATTGAGGCATGTGACACAGATGCGAGAAGCGGATAACTCGGGTAACCCGATAGTAACGGGAGCATTTAGAAAAAGCACAGAGGCACAGCGGACATACTACAACGTCGGCGAAAATGCGAAGATTTCTTCAGCGGGGGAACGGTGATTGTGTTCAGTGCCGACCACAGAAAAGCAAGTTAACTCCTACCAGTTGGCACGGACCCATATGAAGATAGTGGAAGCCAATTGGAGAAGTGAAATTATAAGGATCAAACAAACCAGTACCGCCGGAAGCCAGAGGCAAATATACCACATCAACTTACTGAGCCCTACATGACAGAGAGGACGTAATCCTTGGTCACTCGAGAGCTCTACCCTCAGGCAGATGGCCCGCAGGAGCAGGTAAGATATCTCCCTGACCTAACCCTCAGCATATTCTATGACGGATGAAGTCATTGAGGAAAGTCCACCGGAACCAGGAGTATTTGTTACGCCAACCAGCTCGAAAGGCACTTAGTCCAAGCATCATATTGATCACCAGCCCGAGTAAGGGTGACGAATAAACCCTATCGAAATGACCAAAAGCTAAAAGAGAGGAAGAAATTAGTGGATGCAGAAGTGGCGAAAGATGCTGGAACTCGGTCAATGAACGAGACACACTAGACACAAGCGCATGGTCCGGTCCGATCGGTACTAGTCCCCAAGTCGAATGGCACCCTGAGTTTTGTAACGACTTCCGGAAATTAAATTAAGTATCCCACTTCGAATAGCCTACCCGATACCACACATTGACGAGCTGGTTGATCAGTAGGCAACTAGCCAATACAGTATAACCACCTAGAAAACTGACCAAAAGATAGATGAGGCAATACCGGCCTGCCAAGGATGCCAGGGAAAAGGACTGCATATGTTCTACACGCCGAGGCACTAGGGTCGCAGTACAACTGTCACAACCCTTTCGACTATGCCAGGGTGGCCATCCCTGCAATAAAAAACGAAGAACAAATAAGTGAGGAAATTCACCACAAAGAATATAAACCCTGAGTTAGGATAGAAGCACCGTATTACGACCCCCATAGCCCAACTTAATGCCATAAGTCTCTCTAGCTCTATCAGACGACAGGAGTAATACTAAGGGACGAGAAGCCTAGCTAGGATTTGGGAGACACAGACTCTGGAAACTAATAAGTGGAAGCACGGCTTAAGCTGGACCGAGTTTTCGCACTGACAGGCTGGTTCTCACCGCTTAATTTATATTCGTCTAGAAGAATGCGATTGATAGGACCTAGCCTGAGGCCAAAACCTGTCAGTCGATGTTCGGATGCCGAAGAGGTCGGTGTAAATTGCTCCAGAGTGTAGCACAGGGTGGAGGAAATACTAACGAATTGGCGACTCGACTCACATCCGCAACCCCAAGTCAGGTCATTGATTGCGGGTATCAGTTTGGATGACTACCGAGAGCCTAGTCATCCTCATCATTTTTGCCACAAGAGCGAGTCCCATTAAGCTAGGTATTTGATTAAGTATAGCTCGCTCGGGCGCGCAGCGAGTATGTGAAGTGGACAAGATGCGGTCTGGATAGCGCACGACATTTGCGAAGATCGGTATCCGTCGGGCGACAGCCATCGCTCGTATGCAGCCGATCCACTCGGTAACTTATCCTATCTTCGACTCTCTTCTATGCACAGACTTGAAGAGACAGTGACATCTTCATCAGCTGCGAGAGCAGCATGGACGTACCTCTCGGAAGCTTGTGTCGTCGATGCACCACTACCGTCTTTCCAGTATGCGAGCTGAGGGGACAGGAATGGAGCGACCCATACTATATGTAACCTGTTAGACTCATAGGAGAATGACTCTCACCCCAGGGAACAAGAGAATAGTAACCTGTGTGAAAAAGGAATGTCCTGGCGGATAACACATTTTGGGCTTATGGAGATCTCCGCTACATCTCCTGGGGCGGCGTTTCACGCGCGTAGTGGAACTGAGATCCACCTGCGCCAGCTCCAAGTGGATGACATAGGAACAGGAATCGATAATCGCCAGTATGAGAACAGCGGTGGTCACTCTTGACAACACTTTCCTATTTTTCGGTCCAAGAGGAGGGCTAGTGAACACATATCCTGTAAAGCGACACTGTCCTGAGAGAGATGCACAACTAACATTAGCCAGCCGAGCAGCAAGCCGCATTAGCGCACTAGAGTCAACCAGAGCGCGCGAATGTTAGACTCAGGGTGGGGGATATGTGACACAGCTAGGGAAACCTGAGCAGAGGCATACCACCACGTAACACACACCTTACTATACCACCTCACCAGGATTCAAAAAATGGGGCGCATTAAAATAGCGTTGCTTAGGCAGGGGGAGCTTCTTTATTTGGTACCCTGCAGACAAATGTCTACCTATATCTATATGGAGGAAGGTTTGCTTTAGATAAACTAGAGCACCTGACCTCCAGTTAGAGCACCTGACTACCAAGTTAGGAGCACCTTGAGCTCACCAGTTAGTTCACTGCAGTCAATATAACCCCTGCTCAAGTCAAACAGCGGGGTGGTAGGTTGACAGGAGACGGTTGCGATAGTAGCGACAGTGACAGATATGCAGATAGAGAAGAGTTGGTCCACTAGACGAGGCTGGCAAACTAGCTGAGGAGCGTGTAATTAAGAGAATAGAGAATGGAAGTGCTGACGGATGGATTGGGAAGCGCCCACATAAACCCAAGCTAGAGGGTACCACGCTTAGTATAGAGAGAGAGACGAAGAAGCCCTTCACAACTGATGGTATGAGAGGGAAGAAACCGCTAGTATCAAGGTGGTTCACGCACAACCCACGGGCCCTGGGTCTTGCGGAAAGCGCTAATGGAGTAGAGGGCGGCCAGTCTCCCTCTCCACTCCCCTCCTCCAAGGACACCTAGGAATTGATTAATGGAACTGGTTCAGAGGCTAAGCCAATATCGCCCTAGAACCTACCCAGAGAAGAGAAATGCGCCTAGAGAACCCAGAGAATAGTACCCGGACAATGAGAACATTGCACGAACACGAGACTTCACGTCTGCGCCCGCTAGTGTGCATTGTGGTCCGTTGTCCGTCGTCCGTTGCTGTTGTGGATAATTCCAAAGTGAGCAAAAAGTGCCCCTCTGGTTTTCCAAAATGCTCGCCAAGCCATGTTATTAGACTTCGCAGGACATATCATCTGTGGTACCTGGAAATGATAATCGCCAATTGGCCAGGCTAGTGAATGTCCCCGCACCACCGATGCTCGGGATGCATTGGAATAGATGCAGCTACCGCTCTTCCCCTAGTCCCAGCACTTGTGCACGGGCAGCGTGACTGGGACAGTGAGGAGGGGGGAGGAGGGGGAACGTGGCCAGGCCAGGGTGGGGATGTTGAGAAGGGGTTGGAAATGGGGTAGCGTGGCAAGGGAAGGGGATATAGGGTGGGGCAGGGCCGCTGAGGGCGCATGGGAAGTATGGGCCGTATGGCGTGGGAGAGGGCTGCAGGCGCAGACTGCAAGTTCCTGCAAGTCTCTTTGGGGTGACTGATGTCAGCCCTTGGGTCACTTCCAAAGTCACTAGCCCTGTCATGAGTTATCCCAAGTTCCTGTGTGCTGTGGGGAGGGGGCAGCGGCTTCTCTGCCATTCGGGTGCTCAGTAGGCCGCTCCCTTGCCTGCAGGGACCTGCCCCCAGCGCACTGGGGTGGGGGGCAGGGTCCCAGTGGGGGCAAGTGTTGGCTGGGTTGGTGGCTATGGGGTTGCTGGAGCAGCTGCTGGACCCGGAGTGGGCACCCCAGGAGCAGTGTGGGCTGGGAGTCAGCACTCCTGGGTCCTTCCCCAGAGTCAAGGAGTCCCTAGGCCATATTCTGGAACTGAAGCTCACTCGGCTGAGTGACAGTGGACCCCGTAAGACTTTATGGGGGGGTGCTCAGAAATGTAGGTGTGATATAACTGGGATAGGGTGTTGCTGCATGTGCCATGTAACACACATCTGTGTAAAGATTATGGTCTGCTGGTTATGTCCATCCTAGTTGTGTGCAGGCACCATTTGTGTGTTCAGAGTTATGGACATTGGCTGCATAATGGCTTGATTTCTAAGTACCCGTAGAACATTTGGTCACTTCCTGGGAAAGGAATGTGCAAGTTATGTGCTCAGTCAGGAAGCACTTAACAGACAAAAGAGCTTGGAAGGCTCCAATCCACATAGACGAGACGGCTACCTGAGGAGGTTCAAGGTAGCCTGTGGTAATGGCTGCTGCCTGCAGGTCTTGACTCATGCATGGGCAGGTGACTTGCCCATGTGATTCCAAATCTCCATTTTGTGACTGGATTCTACACAGGGGGAGGAGGGGGTCTCCACCCACAAGAGAATCTATTTAAAAGCGTGGGAGACCCCTCCATTTTGTCTTCAGCTGGCTAAAGAAGGAGCCTGTCCACCCCGCCAGGATACTTGAGGGAAACTGGAACAAAGGGCAGTAACTACAGGGGGTGTGAGTGATTGCTGGACCCAGGCTAAAAGGAGATTAGCCTGTGAAAGGGAGAGTCTGGAACTGGTGAGGATCTTATCTGGATTCAGTTTGATTAGACATAGATTTGCTTGGTGACTGACTTTGTTCTGTCTGTTACTACTTGGAACCACTTAAATCCTACTGTCTGTATGTAATAAAATCCCTTTTTTACTTATGAATTAACCCAGAGTATGTATTAATACCTGGGGGGAGGGCCAAACAGCTGTGCATCCCTCTCTATCAGTGTTATGGAGGGTGAACAATTTATGAGTTTTCCCTGCATAAGCTTTATACAGAGTAAAATGGATTTATTTGGGTTTAGACCCCATTGGGAGTTGGGCATCTGAGTGTTAAAGACAAGCACACTTCTGTGAGCTGCTTTCAGGTAAACCTGCAGCTCTGGGGCAAGTAATTCGGAGCCTGAGTCTGTGTTGGAGCAGACGGGCGTGTCTGGCTCAGCAAGATAGGGTGCTGGGGCTCCGAGCTGGCAGGGAAGGCAGGGGCAGAAGTGGTCCTGGCACATCGGGTGGCAGCTCCCAAGGGGGTTCTGTGATCCAACCCATCACTGTGGCGTAGTTGGCAGGATCTGTGCACAGCTGATTGCTCTGAGACACTGGTAGTGATTTTAGTGAGTTTTAGGTGTGGTGGTGGAGGACAGACAAAGTGGTTACTGGTTTGTTGTTTTCTGTTTGCTTATTTTGGGTGAGGGAAATACGGACAGAGAACGAAGCAAAATAAGTACAAGAAGGAAGATCAGAAGAAACTGAAACTGCACAGGGTGCAAATTGCCCAGAAAGGCCGAACACTGAGCGCTATGAAAGTCCCTGTTAACTAAGAATCCCCTGAGCTGAGTGCACCCCAGTTTCAGTGAACTGCAGAGGTGTGTGGCCCAGCACAAGAAAGCAGGAAAATGACTGCCAGTGAAGCAGCAACTAAACTAGAGCTGGCCAGACTGGAAGCAACAGAGAAAGAAAATGAACATAAAAGACTGATGGAGAGGGAGGAGGCTGCCCACAAGAGGGCTAGGGAGGCCCAGAGGGAGGCTGAGAAACATGAACTGGCTGTTATGGAGCTGAGGAGACAAAATCCTCCTCCTGCTGGCTCCACTTCCCCAAAAATCCACAGATGGGAGCGACTGTGTCCACAGTATGACAAGTCAAGCAATATCGCTGAGTATTTCATCCCCTTTGAGAGACCGTGCACCCGCCGCGCCATCCCTGAAGGTCAGAAGATGGCCACATTGATAGCAAAATTGACTGGCAGAGCTCTGGGCACATTCAATAAGATGCCTATTGATGTTGCTTCAAACTATGGTAAATTTAAGGAACTGGTTTTGAAACAGTTTCAGGTTACACCTGAAACCTGCAGGGTTAAATTCAGGAATCTTAAGAGGGGATCTGGATTGAGTAATGTGGCTTATGCTAATGAAATGAGAGATTTGGTAGATAAATGGGTGCGGGGGGAAAGGCATTACAAGCTTTGAAGGGATGTGTGATCTGGTTACTCAGGAACACTTCCTGAATGTGTGCAGTGATGATGTAAAACAGTATGTGTGGGACAAAACGGTAAATGCAGTGGGTGAATTAGCTGCATTTGTATCAGAGGGGTAGCCGTGTTAGTCTGGATCTCTAAAAGCAGCAGAGAATCCTGTGGCACCATCACAGGACCTAACCAGATCAGCCACACCATCACCGGTTCATTCACCTGCACGTCC
>NC_133778.1:80864726-80874253 GCF_003597395.2 Chelonoidis abingdonii
GGAGGTTGTGGAATCTCCATCTCTGGAGATATTTAAGAGTAGGTTAGATAAATGTCTATGCGGGATGGTCTAGACAGTATTTGGTCCTGCCATGAGGGCAGGGGACTGGACTCGATGACCTCTCGAGGTCCCTTCCAGTCCTAGAATCTATGAATCTATGTGACTCTCAGCCAGCCAGTAAATCAGAGGTTTATTTGATGACAGGTACATGGTCTAAAGCAGAGCTTGTAAGTACAGAGAACAGGACCCCTCAGCTGGGTCCATTCTGGGGCCCAGCGAGCCAGACAACCCCATCTGCACTCACTTCTCATCCCCAGCCAGCCCCAACCTGACTCACTCTCCAGCCCCTCCTCTCTGGGCTTTTTTTTCCTTGGCCAGGAGGCCCCTGATCTCTTTGTCTCCAACACCTACAGCTGGCACCTTGCAGGGGGAGGGGCCCAGGCCATTAATTGCCAGGAGACAGAATGTCTGTCTGTGCAGACATCATCACACCTGCCCTCAGGGCCGGCGCTTCCATTAGGCGGCCTAGGCAATCGCCTAGGGCGCCAGGATTATTGGGGGCAGGCATTTTGCCGGAGGGGGCGGCAGGCGGCTCCGGTGGAGTTGCCGCAGTCGTGCCTGTGGACGGTCGGCTGCTGCCATGGCTCCGGTGGACCTCCCACAGACACCACTGCAGCAGCTCCACCGGAGCCACGGACCAGCAGACTCTCTGCAGGCACGACTGCAGCAGCTCCATCTGAGCCACCGGACCAGGGCGCGGGGCGGCAAAATTGCCGTGTGCCTAGGGCACTAAAACCCCTAGCGCTGGTCCTGCCTGCTCTCTAGGGCTCTGCACCAATCACACTCCCTTCTCCAGGCCTGTCCCTGCAGGGCGGCATGAGAAACCAGGCCTCATGCAGCTGGCCCTGGCCCCTTCCAGCGGGTGACCCTTGGGGACGGAGCGGAGCTGCCCCCATCACGACCCAGGGGAGTCTGTGCACAGCCCTCCGGGGAGCAGCCCCCATGTCCCAGCGGCTCCCAGCTCAGTGACCCTGGGGGCCCTCCTGGGCAGGGTGCTCTGAGCCCTGTTCCATGGGAAGATCTGTGGGTTCTTCTTCGAGTGCTTGCTCATATCCATTCCAGTAGGTGTATGCGCCGCGCGTGCACGTTCGTCGGAGAACTTTTACCCTAGCAACTCCAGCGGGCCGGCAGGTCGCCCCCTAGAGTGGCGCCGCCATGGCGGGTGATATATACCCCTGCCGGCCCGCCCGCAGCAACTATAACTCGAGGAAAGGAAGAAGATGAGAAATGGAGACGAAATGGCCAGCTGCCTACCCTATCGTGACTCGCTTCAGTCACATCTGAGCATTCATATGCAAATCAAGCTGGGAGTTGGAGAGTACTACTCACATGTGCGGCTAGTAAGTGAGTGCCTAGTCAACAGAATCATGGAGAGGTTTGCTGCTTGTCACTGAAGCTAAGAGCCCTTAGTGGGAGCATCGACCCCATGCGCTTTGGACGAGCAACTTAAGGGGGCCCAAGAACCAGCTCACTGCAGTTGTGAACCCTGAAGAGTCATTCCCTCTTGCCTCGTTATCACGTGCGGATTTCTCCAGTAGTCTGCGAGAAGTGCAGCTGGCTCTGCTGTGGAGGGAGGCTATTGCTGCTGCTCAATCTGAGCCTGAGAACCCTGGGGGGTGATGGTCGAAGATCCACCTCCCTCTCGGAAAGAAAGCGTATCTTTTTCTTAAAGAACCCTGTAAGGGAGTGCCGGCCCCCGTTTGTGGCAAGAGCCACGAGCTGTGCAATAGTGCAAGGATGTGTCCGGTCTTCAGGTCATAAAGCGGGGGTAATCATGTACGATTGGATCCATTTTGGCTGGTGCCCAGCCTGCTTGAGCTTCGGAGGGTGTACTCGGTACAACCTCATAGAATGGCCATAAGGGCTGCTAAAGTTAGGAAGGAGGTGTAAGTCCAATATCGTCCTGACCAAATGCTATGTTCTCCATAGAGAAAGGCTCCCGACGCGCTGCACCGACTCAACTCGCGCAACCCCAGCGGCCACGAGGAGCACGCCAACTAGACACAGTCGTCAAGTGTCCAACCGACGACCCACCGTGGTACGCGGCATCCCAAGCGAGCCAAGACGTCTTACTAGCTGCCTCACTGGCCCAGGCCCCGAGGACCACAGCGAACTGGTGGCAGCACGCCTCCAGTGCCTGGACCCTACAGCTCTCATCTCCCCCCAGCCTCCCGTGCGCCATCTCCCACAACCCACCACTACATATCTTGCCCCCTTACCACCCTGTGCTCCGGCGAGGAGAAGCCTAGGAGAGCAGGGAACAGAAAGCCATTCTTCAAGTCTCGCCTCGCTCAGCTGGGCTGGCCAGCCCCCCGGCATCAAAGCCCTCTTTTCTTCCTCTCCATGTGCCTCCTCATATGAAATATAATTAGAGTACACGGGTAAAGGGTAAGGACAAACGACTCTGGCTTTAAAAGCTACCCACGCCCCATAATGCTCTCTGTTAATCCCAGTGCCCATGACGCCGGAATGGCCTGGCCTGGAGACTATTTGCCAATATTTCTGGTAAGCCTCGTCACCTACCCATTAAGAAATGAATGGGGCAATCCGAATGTCACGCAATGTCCAAGGCCCCGTAGCAACACCCATTGCGCCTTTCCATCTATTCCAGTCAAGACCCGCCAGAACGTCCGCACATGCCCAGTCTTGGCGCACTCTGCTGCCTGATTCCCATCCCTGCTACCGGGGTCTTTTTGCCTTTGCTTACATCCTTATCAGCCCGCCTCATGCTCCAACATCCCCCACAATGCGTAGCCGGAAGCTCCGTGCAGCTGTCACCAATAAACCCGTCCCCTACCACCTAAGTGGAGTAGGATCCAACCTTGAAAAGATAAGAATCAGCTACGTCCTTCCAAAGCATCGAGCCCAGGGCAGTGCCTGAGGTGCGGACAACTGTTGCAGAATGGTTGTCGCAGGAAGAGTCGTGCGCGCTAATTGAATAAGGGCCCTACTCAACCTTCCTTGAAGGTATATCATGTCCTGCAGGGCTAACAGCTCGATGGGTCTTGGAATAAATTCTGTGGGCATAGGAGGCACTTGCCCAGGAGGCTACCCGGCATATATATGACCCTGCTTCTGCTCCATGCGACAACGTCGCTTCAGATAATCAACTGGCGTCTTTGGGAGCGCCGAGGGAGTTCGTCCGCCTCTCACGCCGAGGCAGACTCTTGATTGACCACAGGGGAGCCCCAAACGATAGAGCCTCGTGCTGGGAGGAACCGAATCGAGCCCAGCGAGGCATTGCATCCAGGCCACCAAAGCATATGAGTAATGGCATATGCACTCAGGCAGATGGATCGTCAGTGGGCATGTTTTGATCGTCACACATGTCACCCATGCCCACCCCAACAACTCACAGCACTCACCTCCTTGGAGCTAACCTAGACGACATCTCCCGCGCCAAACAACAATGTCAATGTTTGTTAAAATGAAGACTCCTGTTTGCCGTTCTCGCCAACTTGTGAAAGTACACCCCCAAACCCAGTTTAAAATCCGTGCACTTGCTGTTGTGGGGAGCCCCATGGTCATGCTGTCGGTGGGTTGCCCGAAATGCACCGGCCTGAGAGTTGGGCTTTAAGAGGGGAGTTTCTCCATGTAACCGTCCCAACACATCCCCCTTCTGAGCCTCAATCTCCAACCTATGCTGAGAATCGAGCGCCACACTTGGGCTTGGACCCAGGTCCAAAAGTTGTCGGACTTCGGCGAATCTGTCAGTCGGCGAGGTCTAGCATATGGGGCCTAGCTTGGGGCGACACACCACGAAGGGGGCGGTCCCCCGTCAGGTGGAAGTTGGAGGAGTCGCACCACTCCAGTCCATGGCACAATTCAGGAATGATACAGTGTTATAGAAACAAAAGTGGATCACGCAAGGTCATGCACTCCCCAAAGATTGTTTTTAAGGGGGGAGGGAGGGCGGCAAGCAGGAAGGATGGCATCCGCTAACCAATACCATACTAGGCATGGGCGTGCGAGGAAGGTCTCAGGACGACGCACATTCACTATGGCGGAGTGGGCACGATGGGCTTGCCGTCTCGCCTGGTGGGATGGTCATTGCATTGCCAGAGCAGTGAAGGACCGTCAAAAATAAAGGGCATTTGGGCCATGCAGTGTGCAGAAAGGACAATTATCCCGCCGACGCGCGACCGACGCTAAACGCCGCCCCCCACCATCACATGAAGAAAGCTTGCACTAGAGGCTAGTGGTCACTGGCGCCCCTTGGCTCGCAGTTCGCAGTGCAGGGCATACCGTAAGAAACCCCTACGCGAAGCATGCTGCGAATCCAGTAAGTCGTGGCATCAAACCTGGGCCAGATCAGTACGGTAGAAATCGTGTCCATGGTGTAACCCCCTCAGGTCGTTTAGGAGGGGCTCTGTGGGAGAGCGCAAGGGACGCCCCCTGGCATGGCCCCTGTGTTCCCCACTCCAGCCAGACACAAAGAGCCGGGAATTCCGCAAGCAGACGAAGTCGACATGAGCCCATCAAAACTATTGGTACCACAGCAAGAACGAGCCTAGCCCGTGGACCTCCGAGACCTCTAGCTGCTCCACAGGAAAGGAGCACACCGGTGCGAGCGTGTGATCAAGTCTCGACGGGTAGCCAGAGACAGGCCACGTTGGCTCAAGGAGTGCATTAGCGCACGTAAGGGAGGCTCGGTGACACCGTTGGCCAACTCAGCCCGCTATCGGGGGAGTGACATAGCTGGACTTTTGTCCCCCCACGCCAGAATCCACCCGAGCACATCGTCGCGCCAGTACACCGTGACATACGAGGGGCGCGCACCTCGAGCATCCGGCGCGCGCAGCCCAGCGCTAGTAGCAGACCGGAGAGTCTGTCTTCCCAGCCTTATCTCACACTACGTGTAGACTCTCAGCATGGGGAGCCCCCCGTGATGGCCAAAATGCCAGGGGACGTGCGGGCTTTACCAAGGCGTCACTCCACAGCAGCAGACGGCCACCCCTGTCACATAGAGGTTGAGCGTAGCACGTGGCCTTGCCCACCTATCCATTCCGGTTTGGCAATGATCCGACGCCTACTTAATTAGTAGTTTCGCCAAAAAATTTAGTAAAGCCACGGTGGGAATATCCCGGTACGAAGCCGGAACCCAAGCAGGCGATCTGAAGATGTGCCCTAAGTTCCCGAAGCAGCTCTGAGGTACAAGAGGCGCCGGGCGAGAGGTATGAATAACCAACAGATAGAGCAGCCAAGAAGCAGCCATTGATAACCAGATGTCTTTAAGATCACCCACACCCACGAAGTGAAGAATAAGAAGACAGTCAAATAAATTCGAGGCATTGGTCAAACGGAGCGGGGCCAATGCCGTGGTATACCGGAGGGAAGCAACAAAAGGGTCAGCAGAGATCAGTGTATCACTACGCACGACCACAGAAGGTCACGAGCTTCAGGTAATGACAGGAGGGACTTTAAGCACACTCCACTGAACCCATATACCAGCACGATCCTCACAAAAAGTTTCCTAGATCTTTAATGCCCACATTTATGTAAAGTGTCACTAAAGACAGTAGCGTACTGGTTCTCCAACCCAGTACATCCTCTCACGACATTGCGGTCGTCGATGTTTGTGGTAGCGAGGGCGGCGGGAGCCTTTGCGGGTCAATAGCACTTTGGCACCGGGCGTGGCAGACTTCACCGGCTACGCCACTCCCAACGAGCAGGGGGCGCTGTGGGGGCGGAGAGAAGCACTGAGGGCTTGAGAGTGAAAGGGAGACTCCTCGACAGCTCGCTTTACAAGCCAAACAACGGAGGAGCGCCAGGCGCAAATACGCACGCAAGAGGACAGATTGTGGCGCGACGGGCGAGCGAGAGCACTAGGCATGGGGCGACAGCTCTACCGGCCTATCGGCCACTCCCAGCCTCTCCCAGCAGGGGGCGCGGTCGGGGACGGAAGGCAGGAAGCAGAATGGAGGACTCGGGGGGAGCATCAGCGGCGACCTCCCCACGCCTGCCCAAACCGCAACTCCAGAGCAAGGGCGCCGCCTGTGCGGAGGGCGAGGCAGTAAGGACACATTGGCATGAGGAGGAGTCTCGCGGCATCACCGAGCTCACTACTGGATTTTGAGTGACCCAGCCTCCACCCCAGCTAGGGGGCGCTGGGGGGCAAATCGGGCGGAAACAGAATCGCTGTGGGCGGGACCTCCACCTGGACTACCGCCACTGATCCTCCCGAAGCCTGCGGCCCAGCAGGCGGGCGCGTTGTTGGGTGAGACCTGTGAACGAGTTTCGGAGAGTCACTGCTGGGGGGAGTTCCCGACTGACTGCTAAACTCCCCAGGCGCTCTCCCAGCAGGGGGCTTGAATGTAATGTTTGAGGGCGGTGGCGGAATGCCTGGCGGGGGGATCACCCGAGTCCTTACTGCTCTGCCCAGCCCTCTTCCCCTAGCATTGGGAAAGTTCCCAATGCGCAGCTGTGGGGGGCGTGAACCAAGCGGCGGAAAGCACTAAGCTTGAAGGAGGTTAGTCTCCCGGTTCTACGTTCTAGCTTCCCAGCTCTCCCAGCAGGGGGGCGCTGTGGTGGCAGGGCCAGGAGTATGCACGTGGCCTGGGAAGACCCGTGACCCCGGCCCGAGCTACTTCTGTGCCATGCAAGATGTGTGGCGCGGTGGGGGCAGGGCCAGGAAAACAACTGGAAGCCTTGGGGGAGCTCAAAGCGCTGGACACTGCTGTGTCCGTGATACGAGGACCAGGTGAATTCTGCCTCCACATGCAGGGGGCGCCATGGGGGGACGGGGCAGAGGAGAGCAACTGCTGGCGGCCGGAGTCTCCCGCTGACTATCCACATAAAATTTGTAAAATGCCTGTTGGAATCCTTGAGAATGAAATTGCTGGACCCAGACTTCTCCCAGCACGGGGGCGCTGGGGGATCCATTTTAATACTTTGACACCAGTTCGCTGCAGGTCCCCTGGAACAGCTGCCAAAGGGCATCCCCGAAGAATTGGGTCAGGCGAGGAAAAGCCCAGAGGGATATGACTGAGAACGCTCGGTTCAACTAGTGTCATGGGTTATAGCGGAGGGACTCGAGTCCTCAAGCTGCTGGCTGTACAGGCCCCATGCAGCGGAAGTAATTGCCCCCCCTAGGGCTTCCCAGGACCCCCTCCGGAAGAGGGATCCAGAGCCAGAGCTCAGTCACCCAAGCAAGTGTCTCCTGAGGCACTGGGTGAGACTGGGCTGGGGACAGTCCTAGCCATTCGTCAAGTGCAAAATGATGCCAGCAACTTCGTAATATATGAATCGGCCATCAAGCAGATCGATGTGGAGGTGTGGTGAGAAGCCAAGTCTTATAACACTTTTGGAAAGTGTGAATGGGAGCAGGCATGCTCCCGCTGGCCGCCGTATAGGGGGCAGGTCACGCCCGCGCTTGGGCGCAATGGAAAGCGGAACCAGGGGTCCATAGAGGGGGGGCCGAGCAAACAGGGCCTCTCCCACATGGGAGCCAGGAGCGCGGCCCCCCCCCTGTGCGAAGCCCACAAGTTGCCGGATCGTGGTGCCGGTCTGAGGAGACACCGAGGTGATGTGTATAGGGGGTAGGGGCAGCCGTTGCATACCCGCGCCTCTATCCCAGCTCCGCCAGCCCTCCCTTGGAATCCACCACGATTCCAGGTCGTGCAAGCGGGTGGAGGAAGTCGAGGCAAGGAAAGTCGGCGCTTCTCACCGCATTCTCCACGGGTATTCTAATCTTCCAGGCTCCATCCGGATGAAGGACGGTCCATTCTTTTCTCCAGCTTGAGCTGCAATCAAGCACAAGAACAGGCACCCGCTTGCACCAGCTGCCAGGCCTCCGCAGGGGACATAGGGAGAGCAGGTTGCGGGGCAAGAAATTAACATTTGCCCTACCTCTTCTGGCTCGGCTGGACTCACCCTCCCCACTCCATAAGCTTTGAGCCACTGTGCTCTGCGAGCGACGCGACACCCCACACCACTCACCAAAGCCTGACCTTCGAGAGAATGGGGCAGCAGCGAGTAGGCAAGCTCTACAAGGACCCTCCACGTGGGAGGCATGACAAACTCACACCACCATATACCGTCTCTATACCAGTGAAGAAAACACAGGTTGACCCACACCTTGTGTAACTGTTGTATTGTTCACGAGATGTTCATTTGACCTACATTTCGTCCCTCCACATCTCTCAAAGTTCCCCATGGAAAAATGTAAGCAAAGCCCTGGGCAAATGCCCTGCGTGAATGGCCGTTTCAGCGAATCTATTAATCAAACTGCTAGCAACATCCAGCGCCCCTATTGAGTGGCGCTGCCAATGGACCTGGCGAGTATATAGTAAAATCATAGGACCTCCTGCCGCCGCCCCCTTCCTCAGTTCCTCTTGCCAAGACACTATGCCAAGCCGGCTACTCCGACAGTGGGGAAGGAGGGGCGATGTGAATCGCATAGTGCAGCAACTCACACATCTCGAAGAACAACAGTTAAAGGTGAGTAACGTGTTTCTTCTTCGAGTGCAGACCTCCCTCTGGACCGGATCGGTCCGGGAGCGAGATCGTGCCGACCGGAAATCCGGAAGTGCTCTCATGGCGTCGGCTGCCTAGAACGTACACCCCGACCGGCAGGTCCGGGGGGGCAGCCAGCTCCGCAAGCGATAAGGTCCCTGCCGACGAGAAGTCTCGGCTGAGACGGACCTACGAGCTAATACCCCAGAACTGCGGGATGCTAGGGAGGGATCGTGATCTTGACGGAGCCTGGGCCCGGGTCGCCGGAATCAACGAAGGAGCCCGACCTGGACACGGCCAAGCTCGCGGTCCGCGTAGAGGCGTACGGGAGACATTCTGAGTGCTCCTTCCGCAAGGCATGCTTAGGCCGGGTACGAGGACGAGAAGCCTTGGCCCACAATGATGGAGGACCTCTCCGCAGGAGCCGTGCCGGGAGACGGGCGGTGCGAGCCAGCGCTTACGGCTCGCGATTAGAGGATCCGGTTGCCGGAGCCACGCTCAACGTGCGCGCGGTGCGCACGGGAAGTGCCGCTCATAAGGAATCGTCGGCAAAGCGCGTGGGACTCGCTCCTTCTGTAGTCCGTGCGCAGGAAGGACTTGCAACGATGTGGCACGTACTCTGGATTGGGCATTCCCCAGGCACTTTTAGCAAAGAGATCGCAGTGGGGATCACTCGTGGGAGCATTTGCGACTTTGTTACAAGACCGAAGCCACGCTTTAGATATCTCCGTAGAACTCAGATCTCGTCGCCCTCGGTGCCCAAGGAGAGGTTATTGGCGCGGGAGATGGACGTAGTAGAGCCCCGAACCCGCTAACAAACTATATAATAGCACTCAACAGCTAATAATACGTACATTCTCAATATACTATAGTAATACCACAAAACTCTAAACTGATAACTAACAAGATGAACTAGGGACGTGGAGGTCAGCTATGCCGGCTCGTTGACACAGTTCCAACGACCAGTACCAAGTGCGGGTAAGACGATAGGACTGAGGAGCGGGGCCAAGGCC
>NC_133778.1:80874278-80887281 GCF_003597395.2 Chelonoidis abingdonii
GAGTCACCCAAAACCACGGAACGGCACGGCCAGCCGCTGGCCCCCGTGGCCATTCAGGGGAGCATGGAGCGCTTGATGACGGACAGAGCCCCGTGGCCTAGCGGCAGGACTGTGGGCTGTGCAGGCCTCCTGGGACCAGCTGGCCTTCGGCATCGCACTCCGCGCAGACGAGGCTGCCACCCCGCACCCGGGCCGGGCCCAGCCCTGTGCAGCGAGCTCCGCCTTCTCCCCTATGCCCCAGCGGGGAGGCCCGTGAGCCTAGCCTGGGGGCGTGGGCTGCTCCCCACAGGCAGCGCGGGCCCTCACCTGTCACATAGAGGTGAGCGTAGCACGTGGCTCCCAACGCGGTTGCAATGACGCTTTATAGACGCCGGCGGGCATGTGCTGGACGGCGGGAACAGCAGGCGGGGGTTCTTGTCTGCGAGAGACGCGCGGAGGGGTGAAAAACCACAGTAGGCAAGAGATGCTGATGTGTCTACACCCCGAGCAGCCAATCAGAGCAGAGCACCGCGGGCATGCCGGGGACAGCACATGTGCGCAGGAGCTGATGCGACACAGGGTCGCGGTGTGGGGGAGCTCCCGCCTACCGCCATCCCAGCCTCCCCCAGCAGGGGCGCTGTGGGGGGCGGGGCGGAGCAGTGGCTGGGGAGCTCCCGGCTAGCCATCCCAGCCTCCCCAGCAGGGGCGCTGTAGGGGGGCGACGAAGCACCTGGCTGGGGAGCTCCGGCTACGCCACTCCCAGCCTCCCCCAGCAGGGGCGCTGTGGGGGCGGGCGGAAGCACTGGCTGGGTGAAGCTCCCGCTACGCCTCCCAGCCTCTCCCAGCAGGGGGCGCGCTGTGGGGCGGGGCGGAAGCACTGGCTGGGGGAGCTCCGGCGACGCACTCCAGCTCCCAGCAGGGGGCGCTGTGCGGGGCGAGGCGGAAGCATGGCTGGGAGCTGGAGGAAGCCGGGTCTGTGTCTTCGGGGCACTGCCGGGCGCTTGCCTCTGCACAGAGCCCCCAAAGCCCTGGGGGAGTCACTGGAGCTGCTGTGGCCGGTGGCTGCCAGGCAGAGCAGCCTCTCCACGGGCAGGACGGGCGCGGGGAGCAGAGGACTGCGAGTGAGTGGGGAGGGGTGGCTGTGCCGTCCCGTATGTCTCTGCACATGGCATGCGGCCCCATCTCTCAGCTGCTCCCCACACATGCCCGCCATGCATGTGGGTCCGGGACCTGCCTGCCTAGAGGTTGTGGGGCCTGCTGAGCCCCCCGGTGCCATGCCTGCCTGTTTCTTTCAGATGTGGTGCCGACTCCCCCCGACGGGCCGCCCGTTGTGCTGGCCGTGACCGGCAGAGCCGTCACACTGACCTGGAACAAGCCCAAGTGGCTCGACTCAGCCATAGGTGAGCTGGGCTGGGGGATGGTGGACAGGCTGGAGACCCCCCACCACTGGCACCGAGACCCCCCGACAGCCCTGGCTCCCACCAGCAAGTCTCATGGGCTTGGTGCATGGCAGGGGGGCAGTGTGGGGGGAAGGGAGCTGGGGTGTCTGGGTGGGGGTGATGGGCGCACTGCCCACTGAGAGGCTGCTCTGCCTGGCAGCCACCAGGCCGCAGCAGCTGCAGTGACTCCCCCAGGGTTTCTGGGGCTCCCTGTGGGGTCAAGGTGCCGGCAGGGCGGACACCCGGCGCCCCAAAGACGCCGTGGCTGAGGATCATTAATGCCAGTGGCCCCTGGGCAGCCCCTGCCAACATGTTCCAGCCGCGGTGAGCCCTGCAGCTGTCACAGGTCGAGCCGGGCCCTGGCAGCGACTCTTCCTGGCCACTGAAAGTTCCCCCCAGCCCAGCATGCGGGAGGTGATTATCTCCAGGGGCTGCGGGGGGGACGGGGGGGAACAGCTGCAGAGTCCGGGCTGTGGGGGAGGGGAGCTGGGCCAGGCTAAGGCTGTAGGGGGCAGCAGGGCTGGGGGCAGGGTGGCCAGGCTGGGCAGGGTCGGGGGGTTGATCTGGAAGAGATGGAGGAAGGTGGGGCAGGGCCAGGGCTGCGGTGGGAAGGGAGAGGGGGACTAGGCCAGGCCAGGGGGCAGTGGGAAAGGGAGAAGGGCTGGGCAGGGCCGTGGGGCACTGGGAAGGGGGCAGTGGCGGGGGCTGGGCCAGGGCAGTGGGAGGGGGAGAAGGGCTGGGCAAGGCTGTGGGGCACTGGGAAGGGGGCAGTGGTGAGGGATGGGGGGCACTGGGAGGGGGAGAAGGGCTGGGCCAGCCTGGGGAGGGCTGCCCCCCAGTGCCTGGGAGGACCAGTGGCCAAGTGGAGCTTAGAGCTGAGCTGCATGGGAAGCCCTCCAGGTGTGGTGGCCTGGCTGGGCTGGGGCCCATAGCCGTGGGGCGGGGTGGAGATGGTGCCAGGTGGGAGCCCTGAGAACATAGCATGGTCGTGGCCTCTCCTCTGCGCAGACCTTGCCTCGGTGACCTACCCCCTCCAGCAGCAGGTGCTGGGCACCAGCCAATGGACCATCGTGGCCACCGGCCTGCGAGACCCCCGCTGCACATTGCACAGCCTGGCCAAGGGGCCACGATACCTCTTCCGAGTGCTCACCATCACCCCCAGGAGCAGCAGCAAGCCCTCGCCTCCCAGCGAGCCAGTGCAGCTCCTGGATCGGGGTAAGAGGGGCAGGGGGAACTCCAGGTCACCACCTGGGAGCTGCTGGGCCCCCTTAACTCTCCAGCCTGGGCTGTCTCCCACAAGGCTTTGCTAGTGACAAGCAGCAAACCTCTCCAGGTGCTGTTATCACTCAGCACAGCCGCATGTGGAGCTCCACATCCAGCTAGATTGCATGAATGCTCCCAGAGCTGGTCACATAGGGAAAGGCACCAGCCCATCCCCCCAGCTCCCCAGCCTTGCACCCCAGAGCTGCACCGTCCTGCCCCGGGCAGACGCCTGGCCAGTGTAAGTTCATTAGCCAGTCACCCCTCCCTCCCTGTGCTGAGGCACGCACCAGCCGTTGTAACCTGAGCTGAATTCCCAGCACTGGTTTTAGGTGAAGTTATTAACAGTTATTAACGTTATAGAAGGTCGAACTGTAAGTTTTAGCTGTGGGAGGCAATAAAATCCGTGTATAGTACCAGAAGAAAAGAAATTCAAGCACCAGTCTAAATCTTAAACCATATTCACTAGGGAGCATTTGGATCAAGCATTTTTTCACCCCACTTGACGTTACATCATTCATGACGCTGGCTTCTCTCTCCAGCTGGGGCAGTCTCCTCAGCCGAAAGTCTCTGTCTCCTCCATGTTCTTGTGGCTTCTAGCATAGGTGGGGAGGAGGAAGCAAAATCACAGAATCTCAGGGTCTGGAAGGGACCTAGGACGGTCTAGTCCCACCTCCTGCTCAAAGCAGGCCAACCCCAACTAAATCACCCAGCCAGGGCTTTTGTCAGGCCTGACCTTAAACACCTCTAAGGAAGGAGATTCCACCACCTCCCTAGGGAACCCATTCCAGTGCTTCACCCTCTCTAGTGAAAAAGTGTTTGCTAATATCCAACCTAAACCTCCCCCACTGCAACTTTGAGACCATTGCTCCTTGTTCTGTCACCTGGTACCACTGGAGAACAGTCTAGATCCAGCCTTTGACCCCTTCAGTGTTGAGCTCTTTGAAATCCTGCTCTTCACGTTCTTCTGCGACTAAACAAGCTCAGTTGCATCAGCCTTCTCCTCAATAGGTCATCTAGTGCTCAGCCCCCTAATCATTTTTGTGCCCTCCAGTTAGTTTTCCAATTTTTCCACATCCCTCTTGTGGTGTGGCCCAAAACTTGACACAGTCTCCAGATTGGCATCACCAGTGTCCGATAAGAGGGAATGATCACGTTCCTCGATCTGCTGGCAATCCCTACTCATTACAGCCCAAGAATGCCGTTTAGCCTTCTTGGCAACAAGGGCACGCTGCTGTATCATTCCAGCTTCTTGTCCACTGTAACCCCCAGGTCTTTTCTGCAGAACTGCTGCTTAGCCAGGCAATCATATCCCCAACTCCTTTAGCATCCTTGGATGCATTGATCCAGCCCATGGACTTGTGCTCATCTAGGTTTTCTAAATAGTCCGAACCATTCTTTCTCCACAAGGCTGCTCACTCCTCCCCATGCTGTGCTGCCATCCTGCAGCAGTCTGGGAGCTGGCTGTCTGTGAAGACCACGGCAAAAAAAAGCACGATACTTCACTATTTCCACATCCTCTGTCACTAGGTGCTCCCCCTTCAGTAAGGGGCCCACACTTTCCCTGACACCTTCTTGTTGCTAACATACCTGAGAAAACCCTTCCTGTTACTCTTCACATCCCTGCTAGCTGCAACTACCAAGTGTGCCTTGGCCTTCCTGATGACACCCCTGCATTGCGAGCAATGTTTTATACTCCTTCCTAGTCAACTGGCCAAGTTTCCACTTCTGTAGCTTCCTTTTTGAGTTTAGCTCAGCGAAGATTCTTCTGTTAAGCCAAGCTTGTCACTTGCCATATTTGCTAGTCTTTCTGCACATTGGGTGGTTTGTTCTGCACCCTCAAAAGGCTTCTTTAAAATACAGCCAGCTCTCCGGACTCCTTTCCCTCAGATTAGCCTCCCAGGGGATCCTGCCATCAGTTCCCTGAGGATCCTGCTTTTCTGAAGCCCAGGGTCGTACTCTGCTGCTCTCTTCTTCCTGTGTCAGGATCCTGAACTCGACCATCTCATGGTCACTGCCTCCCAGGTCCCATCCACTTTTTTCCCCTACTAATTCTTCCTTGTTTGTGAGCAGCAGGTCAAGAGGAGCTCGGTCCTAGTTGGTTCCTCCAGCATTGCAGCACGAAGTTGTCCTCAACATGCACCAAAAACTTCCTGGATTGCCACTGTCCCTTATTTTATACCTCGTGCTGGGAGCCCTGCCGCTGTCTGATGGCTTTGCTCAGTCGCAGGGATTTGAGCAGAATCCCAGTGTGTGCTTGTCGCAGTTGTCATTGAATTGTAAATCCCTGATTCCAATCTCCCTTGCTGAGACTCTCAGACTTACAACATATTCAGTAACAACATCCAGCAAAAATCCAGAATTCCTACACTCCGAATGCTGACACAGGAGGTGCAGGTGTCCGTTTTCCACTGAACGCCTGGTCTGCAGCTCGGTTCAACGGTGCTATGGGCTTTTAAAAGCCGACTGGTGGCGCAGCAGACTCCCAACCTGCTCCGTGCGACTTCCTGGAAGCTGCAGCATCTCCCTCGGCTCTGAGCAGGAGGGGATGGCTACTCGGGCTGTGCGCGTCCCCCCAACACCAGCACGCACTCAGCTGCTCCCATTGGCCAGGAACCGCAGCCAGTGTGATGGGGCGGTGCCTGCAGCTGAGGCAGTACAGAGAGCCACCCCGAGCCCCCTCCAATGCCCTGCCCTAGCCCGGAGCCATCCTGCCACCCAACCTCTATCTCCAGCCCACCCCAAAGCCTGCAGCCGAGCCCCTCACCACCACACCTTCAGAGTCTGTACCCTCCGATTCCCCACTCCGCCTAGAGCCGAAACCCTTCTCTGTCAGAGTCTTCACCCTCTCTGCCAGCCTGTGCCCCAAACCCTGGCCCCATCACAAGCCCAACCCACCACGCCAGAGTCCTCACCCTCTTCCTCCAATTCCTGCTCAGCCTGAGCCCCATCTCCCCCAACCTGTCCATCTACAAGTCCACAGCCAGAAGTTCACCACTCCTTCCCAGCTGTCCACGAGTCCCGCGGTGATGCTCTACACTGCGCCCCTAAGCCAGGCAGGACTTTGGGAGCCTCCTCTCCTTGGAGCAACTTGTTCAGGCAAGAAGCTCACACGTCTTCACCTCTGGGTCTCTCCTTGAGGCATTCAGCTCCTCTGCCCCTCCGGTGCGCTTCCCACACGGCCCACCAGGGGGTCTGGAGCCACGGTGTCTGACCACCCCCACTTTTGCAGTCAGACGTGAAGCTTAGCCAGCACAAAAGAGTTTATTCGATGACAGGAACAGGATCTAAAAGCTTGTAGTACAGGCGAACCAGACCCGCTCGCCGGTCCATTCTGGGGGGCAGTGAGCAGAACCCCTAGGTCTGCACTTCACTCCTGTCCAGGCAGCTCCAGAATAACAACCCCTCCAGCCCCTCCTCTCTCAGCCCCTTCCCGGGCCAGGAGGTCACCTTATCCCTTTGTCTCAACACTTCAGCTTGTCACCTTTGCAGAGGAGGGGCCCAGGCCATCAGTTGCTAGGAGACAGAGTGCCAGGCATTTAGGGGCACTGGCCCCTTCCTCTGCAGCAATCACACACCCTTATCCCACCACCTAGATACTTAAGAACTGCACAGGGGACACTGAGGCACCAACACAGTATTCAGAGCAAACATTAAGAACAGTCCCAGTTCGTCACACCAACCCCCAGCCTCAGGCCGAAGCCCTCTCCTGCACCCCAAATCTCTAATCTCTGGCCTGACCCCAAAGCGTGTAGCCAGAGCTCTCACAAGCCCACCCTCCAACGCCCTGCCCCATCTCGGATCCTCCTCCTGCCCCCTGAACCCCTCCTTTCTGGCCCCACCCTAAGCCCAGAACTTGTACCCCCTCCCACACCTCAACCCCCTGCCCCATCCTGGAGCCCTCTCCTGCACCCCAAACCCCTCATTTCTGGCCCCACCCCAGAGCCCATACCTGCAGCTGGAGCCCTCTCCGCCCCCTGGACCCGAACGCCCTGGCCCAGCCTGGTGAAAATGAGCGAGTGAGTGAGGGTGGGGGAGAGCGAGCGACATAGGGAGGGGGATGGAGTAGGGGGGTGGCCTCGGAAAAGGGACAGGACAAGGGCGTTGGCTTTTCTGCAGATAGAAAGTTGGCGGCCCCAGGCATGCGTATTCGGAGAGAACAGTGGGTTGCAGGAGCTCCTGATCTTTCCTATGATACCTTGCCTGTCCGGCCGTGTAAAACCGATCACCATTACACGACAGTGGGGAATGATAGTTCCGGGTACTGCTTTGAGGTACAGGGGGCCCGTGGCCCAATGGCCGGTCGCTTCTCCAGAGGGCAGGGCTGCCAGGGAACCAGGTGGGGGGACACGTCCCCAGTGGTGAGGAACCCCCATAGCTAGGGGTGTGGTGGGGAGTGGGCCCTGGTGGGTCGGTTTCTTTCTGGGCCTTGTCCCTTGGCAGAGGGGCAGGGAAGGGGGCTCAGGCCAGGTCCCCCGGGCTGGGCTGCGGTTGCCGTAGTAACTAGGGGCTGTGTTGGCAGGTCCATACCTGGAGGAGGGTCCTGTCATCCTGGACAAGCCAGACGTGGTGTACGTGGTGGAGGACCAGCCAGCCTCCATCACTGTGACCCTCAACCACGTGGAGACCACGGTCACCTGGAAAAGGTGGGATGCACCTTTGCCAGCCCACGCGGCTTGTGCGGTAAAAAGGACCGGGCCCCGCCCCCCCATGGGGGGGCCCGGTGAACCTCTGGGGAACGTCTGTCAGCCGCACCCTGGGGGGCTTCCTGGAGGCTCCGTTCCCGTGCTCTGGGGGAGCATCTTTATCCCGCCTGACCCCCCCGACCATGCTGAATGTTATTGCAGCTGTGGCGGGGCTGCCCAGCAGACTCCAGCTCAGTACTTTCTCTACGTGGGGGGTGAGGGGCTCTGGCTAAGGGGGCTGGTGACCCACTCGGTCTCCAGGCAGGGGCACCGGTGGGGTGGGCGGGGGCTGGCTGGGGCGATCCCAGCTTACTCCAGCTTGGTATCCCGCCAGGAGCACTGGTGGGCGTGAAAGGGTGGGTGGGGGGAGCTGCGTGTAGTGCAGGGTTACCCAGCAACTCGCTCGAGTCTTTCCCAGAGGGGGCACTGTGGGGGCCAGTGGCGTGGCGCGCGGCACTCCTGGTGACGGGGTGTCCTTCCCCCCGGCCAGGGCGGGTTTGGTGCTGGGAGAGCGGTTGCTCAGGCGGTTGCGTGAAGTCTGAGCATGGCTGACGAGCGAGCACACTGCTGCTGGCTCTGCCATGGTGCACGTGGGAGGACGCTGGAGCTTGACCTCGAGGTGAGAACAGGCCGGCTGCGGACAGCTGCCTTCCATAGCCTGCAACTGGCAGGTACGTGAGGGGTCCTTATCCTGCGTCCAGCCTGGGCGCCGAAGCCCCATACACAGCAGTCTGAGGCGGCTCGAGCCTGGGCACCTGCAGAGCCACACCCTCTGCCTGGGCGCCGTGGACTGCGTGGCCACACCCTCCCCTCTGGGGCGAGCCTGTGTGCACCTGCGGGCCACACCGCCTCCTGGCCTGGTGGCGGCTGCATTGGGCACCAGCGAGCCACACCGCTCCCTGCTGGGGGGAGGCCTGGGCACCCAGCGGGCCACACGCCCTCCTTGCATGGGATGCGGAGCCTGGGACCAGCGGCCACACCCCTCCTTGCCTGGGAGCGAGCTGCGGCCCATCAGCGGGCCACACCCCTCCTGCCTGGGGGCGGACCCTGGCGCTGCGGGCCACACCCTCTGCGCTGCTGGGGTGGAGCCTGGGCACTGCGGGCACACACCCTCCCTGCTGGGGCGGAGACCTGGGCACGTGCAGCGCCAGGGCGCAGAGGCATTGCCTGTTTTCTGCTGCGCCTGAGGAGTGGCATGTCTCTCCGGTCCCCATAGGCGGCCGTGCTTTGAGTCCATTCATGGAGGACCTGGAGAGGTCGGGGAGGCGAGACACACACGCTTCGCCCGTGTTTGTATAGGAGGCGCAAGCGACTGCCTGCCGCGATCATCAATGTCGGTACAAGTTGACCCTGGGGGGAGCCAGGATGATGCCAGTCGAATGGTATGGGACCGTACCAGTGCCTGATGAATACCTGCAGTCCTCCCTGTCCAGCCCTAGCCTTTTCCACAGCTTGTCCTGCCCTGCTCCCAAACCTACAGCCCTGTCTCCCAGCCCTGAGCTCACACGCTCCGCTGCTGCCTCCAACTCCGACCCGCCAGGCCCGTGTGACCCCACCCCGCCCACCCCAGCTTTGCTGGGCGCCTTCGACTCCGACCCTCAGTCCCTCGCTTGTGCAGCACCGTGCCCCGAAGGGAAAGGGTTCCTGTCATCAGTGTCTGCCCAGGAGGAGGTGGGTCCCGGGTGCATCTGGGAGGCGTGCCAAGGACCCTGGCTGCCACGCTGGGTGGTTGTGTCCGGCATTGGGCCAATAGTTATGTGGTGCCCCAGGAGTGGTGGCTGAGTGGGCGGTGCTGACGCCCAACTCCCCAGGACTTGCAAGGTGCTGCTGGCGGAGGCAACGCCTGACCTTTGTCTAACGACAGACAGCGAGTTGCTCACCTGGTATTCGGCTGGCCGCTGCCACGGCCTGCGACTAGATGCGGCGTCTAACCTCACCGCCCGCACCTGGCCGGGAGTGATGTCTGCAAGGCCGGAGTGGTGGTGCTGCGGTAGGGCCTTGCCAGGTCCCAGCCCTTCAAGTCGACCCGGCGGCCAGGCCTGGGGAAGGGGAGCAGGCTTTGGGACGCGCTCATTGCAAGCCAGCCACCCTTGAGCCGGTCTTCGTACCCCCGAGCCCCAAGCCCCTCTGTCTATTGGCTTCTCTCCAGATGGAAACAGGTTGTACGGGGCCTGGTGTCTTCCTCTCCTCTGCAGCGCCCCTTTGGCCTCCTCGGGTGGACACTGGCTGGTCGGTCCTGGGTCCTGATCCGCAAGCTGCCAATTGTCCCCATGCCAGACGCGCGTGACTCTGACAGGGTCTCTGGTCCCAGTCACCAGTCACTGGGGTCTCCATCGCTCCAGGCTGGGGCTCCCGGTTCCTCTCTGTCCCGAGTCCCAAAAACTCCCTTCCCTCCCTCGTTAACCAGTAAACACCTGGGGACAGGGTCCACCCTGCATAGCAACCTGGAAAACACAGAAACACACCCTGCTTTGTACCACTGCACTGCACCTGTCCTAACCTCGGTCCATGGCTGTTCCCACCCCCACTGACACCCTGCCCCCCCTGCCCTCGGTGCCATGGACATGGACATGGAGCTGCCCTGGGCTCCCAGCGGTGCCCTGCTGCCAGGGCCCTCGCCCTGTGCTAAGCCCCCCAGTATCGGCTGGCCCTCGCCCTGTGCTGTGCTCGCCCTGTGCTGTGCCCCTGGTATTGGCTGGGCCCTCACCCTGTGCTGCGCCCCCCGGTGTCGGCTGGGCCCTCGCCCTGTGCTGTGCCCCCTGATATCAGCTGGGCCCTCGCCTTGTGCTGTCTCCCCGGTATTGGCTTGGCCCTCATGCCGTAGTTCTCCTGGCCTTTCAGCCCAGCCGGAGGCAGTGGCCGCGGTGGCGGAGGAGGGGCACACAGCCCGGCGGCTGACAGACGACTACGAGGTGCACGAGGAGATCGGCAGGTGAGTCGGGAGGGAGGTGGGGGCCTCTGGCGAGGGGCCGTCCTCAGGCGGTTGCACAGCAGGGCACTGACCTGCATTGGCCTGGTTCCCCAGGCTCGGCCCTGAGTCCCTGCTCCCAGACGCTAGGGCTGGGTCTCCCACTGGGACAGGACAGGGCAGGGCCAGGGTGTCTCAGCCCCCAGAGCAGGGCCAGCCCAGGCAGGGCAGCTCCATGTCCATGGCCTGGCACCAGCTTTTGTCCTGAGCCTGGCAGTGCTCGGTGCCGGGGCTGGGGGGCCCAAACAGCCCCCACGGGGATGGCTCTTGGCAAGCCCAGGGGGGTCAGCAGCTCATCCCACCCACAGCAGGTGGGGCAGATTGGGCAGGGCTGGGGCTCCCCTCCCTGCATCTCGGGGAATCAGGCCCCATTTTGAGGGAGGGAGGAGTCAGAGGCTGCCTGTCTCAGCACCTTCCAGGCTGGTGTGGGAGATTGGAGCTCACCCTGCTGCGTGGACCGGGCAGAAGGTGGGGGTGTCCCTGCAGCTGGGGAGCTCCCCCCGCCACCCTGCAGCCCTGGCTGCGTGCTGACCCACGGAGCATCGACAGTGCAAGGTAAGACACGGGACGCGTGGTGCCAGCCAGCCAGTCAGAGCCAGGGGCTGGGCTCGCCGGTGCCATGGGAGATCTCGAGTTCTCGAGAGCTGCACCAGCCAGCAAAGCAAACAGCTCGTTAGAGCCGTTAGGGAAGGGAGGGAGAAGACAGAAAATACCATAATGCTGCTGTTAAATCCAAAGTCCGCCCGCCCCCAAATATTGTGGGCAGAGCTGGTCAACCCAGCTCTACGAGAGACAGTAGAACTGGAAACGGTGCAGAGACGGCTCCGGTATGGCCCAGCTCCCACGGGAGGAGAGATGAAATAGCCTGGGCCTGTTCAGCCTGGAAAGGAGCCAGCGAGGGGGATATGACAGGGCTGTATAGTCATGGCGGGTAAGAGAGTGAATTGGGATGTGTTTCTTCACACAGCGCCCAGGCAGCCTGGGGAACTCCTCGCCACAGGATATTGTGAGGGCCAGACTGTAAAAGTCTTTGCTATGTTCACGAAGATTGGGTCCAGCAATGGCTTTTAGCCAGGACGTTTGGGGTACAGCCCCAGGCTCTGAGTCCCTAAAGCTCCCTGTGCCAGGACCCAGGAACGGGCGACAGGCTGGATCACACGACAGTCACCCTGTTCTGTGCATTCCCCCATGCCCCGGCCCAGCCGCTGTCAGAGGCAGGACGCTGGGCCGGACAGACCATTGGGCTGACCCAGGGTAGCCGTTCTTAGCTTCTTTACCCACTGCTGAGAGCAGAAACCTGAGCTCCCTGCCAGTGCTCAGCCCCCGCCATGTGCTGCCCCTAGATTCCCCCCAGTCCCTCCCTAGACAGGTTCTCCAGGGTGTCCCAGCCTCCTGCCAGCCCCTCCATTGGTGCCCACACCACGTCCTAGGCTCCTGCCAGCCCCCCGCCGAGGCTGGCCCACCTCCTGCAGCTCCCTGTGTGTTGCAGGGGAGCCTTCTCCTACGTGCGGAGGGTGACGGAGAAGAGCAGCGGGCTGGACTATGCAGCCAAGTTCATCCCCTGCCGGGTCAAGGCCAAGCAGTCGGCACGCAGGGAGCTGCAGATCCTGTCCCAGCTGGACCACGAGCGCCTCGTCTACTTCCACGACTCCTTTGAGAAGAAGAACGCCGTGATCATCGTCATGGAGCTGTATCCGCCGGGGCGTGGGATGGGAACAGCCCCATGGCCTGCCTGGGTCCCCGCCAGCACCTGCAGGGCACTGCTCAGTGGAAGCTCACAGCACTGCAGACCCGTGTGGTGCAATCTGAGATGGCAGTGACAGGGCGCAGCCATGTGGGGTCAGGGAGATCAAAGCCCCAGGGTCCCAGCAGGGAGCAGCCATTGGGGGCTTGCTCCACTGGAGTTTAGGCAGGATGCAGCTGGGTGGGAGTGGGGGCTGGGGGAGCTTGCAGTGCTGGGGCCCAGCAGGGCCCAGCTGTGGGGGGATAGGGCTCGCGGTGTCAGGTCCTGGCAGGGTGCGGCCGGGCGGCTGTGGACGTTCTCCTTGACGGGCCCCAGCTGCACAGAGGAGGAGCTGCTGGACAGGATGGCCAGGAAGCCCTCGGTGTGCGAGTGGGAGGTGAGTGCCGGGCCGGGAGCTGCCTGCAGAGCCCCTCACCCTCCACCTGCTTCCACCTGCTGGTCACCTCGGGAACTGCAGGGGCAGGGACCTCGGACCAACCCCTGGGGCCCAGGCTTCAGCCCGGGTGTCACAGAGTGTGAGGGAGTCAGGGCCCTGCACCCCCACTTCCTGCGAGTCACCGGGACTCTCAGCCAGGCAGTAACACAGAAGGTTTATTAGCCAGCAGGAGCACAGTCCCAAGCAGGGCTTGTAGGTACAACCAGGACCCCTCAGCCAGGTCCCTCTGGGGGGCAAGGAGCTTAGACCCCATACTTGGGGTTCCTGCCTCTTCCCAGCCAGCCCAGAACTGAACCCCCCCAACCTGACTCACTCCCCCCCTCCCCGGTGTCACGGAGTCCCCAGGCGATGCTCTGGAACTGCTCCCCACCAAGCCAGGCAGGACTTTGGGGAGCCTCCTCTCCCTTGGAGCAGACTTGTTCAGGGCAAGAAGCTCACACGGCTTCACCTCCTGGGTCTCTCCTTGGAGCATTCAGCATCCTCTGCCCCTCC